>NC_090024.1:28021728-28321728 GCF_037176765.1 Anolis sagrei
CCGAAGGGAGGCATTAACCACCACCGTTACCCACTCAGCCAATCCCCCTCTGGCCTCCTTCAGAAGCCAGGATGGGCAGGGGTCTAGGATGGACGTGGTGGGCCTCATTCCTCCAAGTATCTTGTCCACATCCTCGGGCTTCACAAACTGAAAAGAATCCATCAAAATAGGACAAGCAGGTGCTCGTGTCACATCCTCGGAGACTGCATTTAACGTGGTGTCCAGCCCAGAACGGATCAAAGCGACTTTGTCTGCAAAGAACCGAGCAAAAGCTTCGCAGCGCGTGACCGAATTGTCAGGGCTCCCGCCTGAGGTGGCGGGAGTTAAAAGACCTCTGACAATCCGAAACAACTCCGCCGGACGGTTTTTTGCAGACGCAATAGTGGCCGCAAAGAAAGTTTTCTTTGCAGCTTTTATTGCCGCAGCATATGCCCTTAGAAAGGACACAAACCGTGCTCGATTTGGCTCGCTTGGGTCCGAGCGCCACACGCTCTCTAGTTCCCTCTTCCTTCGCTTCATCACTGCCAGCTCCTCAGTAAACCAAGGAGCTGGTTTAGCTCGGCTACTTGAGAGGTGTTCCAGCGAGTGTCTCTGTAGATTTTAGAAAACTATTTCTTGATTTAAGTTGTTGACATGCTGACTGATATCCAAACAGGGGATGAGCTGGAGATGTCACTGCATTGGTCCTTTCACTATTGGTTGCTACTTCCCGGCGGATGTCAGGTGGTGCAATACCGGCTAAACAGTGTAATTTCTCCAGTGGTGAAGGAGGCTAACCGGTATTTGATTATCCCTGTTTCACATCTGCTCCCATTGTTGACCTGCTCCTCCCTATGATAAATCCCCCCCCCCCCCCGCTCATATAGCTGTATATCATGTGGTGTTCCGATCCCCTAACTTGGTACAATGGGGTCATTCCATTTCTGTGATTCTCTTTTTCTCTCACTCTCCCATCTCTTGCTGAGCGTAACTTTACGATTTTTTGTTTTATTTGAAATATTTTAATTAAATGAGTTGGAAATACAAAGTTTTAAAATTGTTATAACATTTACAGAGCAACAGAAGTGTTGAAGGACCAAGTTATAGGGTTATGCAGAAGTATAACCATGGCACCATGGATCAGTGAATTATCTCAATTGCACAAATGCAGAAAAACATGACAGTGAGGATATTCATTTAGGTATGTTGGCACTATCAGTGATTGTATGACTGCTGTGGAATAGCAGCTTTGTGCAGTAAAGTCCAAAGTTGCAAAAATTGTTTGCAATCAATTAAGTGAGAAGTAGGAAGAAGTCAGAAGGGGAATCAGAGTCTTGCCTTTCACAGTAGACTCAAACAAAAGCAAACTGCTGCAGTTTTTCTTAACTTGGGTTTTCTTATTAATACTTTTTACCATCTTATTTGTGCTTCAGTGTTTATTGACCACCAGTGTCCCAGTTTTTGTTTGTAAAATGTTGGAAGATATCTATTAAGTTTTTAAGACTACAATCCTAACACTATTTATTATGTGGCAGTAATAATGGACTGGCATTTATCCATTTTTAACAAAGAAAATTGTGGCTAGCAGCCATGGCATGTACTACATGCAGTGCTACGTTGTGCAAACATTTTTATTAAATAGTAAAAGTATTATCTCCTTACTCTCTTTGAGGCTAATGAGTGCTATATGGCTGGAAAGCAAGGACTCTCATTAGCTCTGTGATTAGCCAGATCATTATAACTGTACAATTGTTGGACATGCCTGTATCAGAGAAGCTTGTTTTATTTTTAAAGACAGCACACAATCAAATTTGAGATTTTTTTTTCTCTGAGGAAAAGTGGTTTAAAACTACCATGAAGCAGTTTAACAAATGACAGATTTTACATTTAAGCAGCTTGTGGTTCAAGATCCAATTATATAACCAATTATATCCCGTTATGACAAACACCCATGTAGGCACTGCGGCTGTGGGTTTTACCCTCAAGGCGCCTTGAGGTCAGTGTGGAAAAAAAAATCAAATGCATTTTTTGTTCTTTCTTTAGATTCTCATCTAACTTTACCAAGAATGTCTTTTCACAAGATCCTCTTCATATTCATTGTTATCTTCCAAAGCAGACCTTGCTAGCCAGCACTGATATTTCACAATTAGAAGGCAATGATGTTCATCCCAAGTGCAGAGAAGTTTAGGGCAAGCTTTCGGTGTCACACCAGAGGAGAACACAAATCAGGGTCCACATATTCACAATATAAACAATTAGGTATTTAGTGCTTCAGATTACAAGTGGGATATATGTCTGAATGCCCCTGCTGTTATGACAACTCCATCATACTGTGTCCTTGGCAAGGCTTAGGGCTTGTCTACACTAGCCCAAAAACCCATTCTCACTACAAATGGGCCAGTGACAGTCATCACAATGCACACTGGCTTCTAGTGAGTATCACAGTGAGGTCACTTTAAACAGTTTTGCATCACTTTTGCAAAGTTGAGGCATATCTCAGGATTTACATGAAACTTTGGATTATCCCAAATTTTAGCAGTATTCTGAACACTTGGATTGGATCAGATTAAGCCTGATACACTATTCAGAGAGACACCGCAACCATTATCCTTTCTGCAGGAAAAGAGGACCGATTGTGCCATGTCACTACTACAGCTCCTAACCGACCACAGAGCTTCATCTGGGTGCCTGGCTGCCACCTTTGCCTCTGCTGCTGATGTCAGAATGGGTTACCTACATGGCCAGCAAGAAAGAGAGGGCATGAACCACCTCCTTCCTGCTGATTGTGTGGGTATTCCATCCTGATATCAGCAGGAGACTGTTTTATTTAAAATGTTTAATCTGAGACATTGTTAGAGTATTATCAAAATGATTTTGTTTGTGCCATGAAGCAGAAACTCAATGTTCTACTCCTTGAAAATCTATAGCTCTTAAATTTTGACTAGTGAGAAATGCAAACACTGAACATATGTGATAATTAAGGGCAGATGTGATTATTTGACAAATAATCATAACAAATAATTGTCACTTCCCTGTTTAGAAAGCACTAATTTAAAACATGTGCCTACTGACCTAACCTCACCAAAGCCTGTTCTTCTCATGTAGGGTGTTGTGGTAGACACATTCCAAATTGTTATCTTTTCAGCAATAACTAACCCTTCCTTCACTCCTTGTAACATTATGTTTCAAACATTTACACTTCTCAGAAGTGTATTCCAAACTAGCTTCTGTTTTTCTAGCACATGAGAGCCGTTTTAAGGAAGAGAAAACACAGATCCTGGTTGATAATGAGATAGACAAATTGCTGGATCAAAATACACACACTGTCCATTGGTATATTTTATCAGGCTGCTTTATTGCTGTGTCAGTTCAATTTGTTTGCTGACTTGGGTGCAAACTATCTGGAGAAGTGTTTGGTATTGATGCTAAGTAGAGTGCAGTAGGCTCTTGAAATGTATAAAGAAAAATATACATGTATTCTCTCCATAAATTTGTGTGAGGGTAATAGAAGATAAATAAAAGTGCTGGTTAGTGATGTAGCCAAAATAATTGTTCAGACTTTCTCACATGAGCCCACTATTCCACTATAGCTGAGCTATTATTGATACTGGGTACTTACTAGTAGGCCTGGGTAACAACGGAAAAATTTGTTTCTAAAATCAATTCATTTTTTGGGTTTTTTTGCGTTTCGATATTTAAAAGAATTCCGAAATTTTTCTTTTAAAAAGTTCGATATTTACGAAATTTCGTAAATGTTAAAAAAATTACAAAGCATTAACTAAACAAATACGAAACAATAACGAATCGATTCGTTAATGGTGGACACGACCGCGCAATACGCTAAAAAACCTCCAAATGGGACAGGGGGAACTTCTGAAGCTTCCCTCTCCCTCTGTTGTTGACTGTTGGTGTGATATTATAATTTCTTTTCACTAATTAAACAAAAAACAACTATAAAACTTGCCCCAGACATGCGGAAATAATAACGAAACGACCTCAAACCGATAACGAAACAAATACATAACAAATCCGAAGCATTTACGAAACGAATTTTAAAATTTCGTTTTGTTTTTTAGTTGCTCCTGAATGGTTCGTTATCGCTTTGTTATAAAAAAAATAACGAATTTTTAACGAATTACAAAATTACGAAACGAAACCTCCCAGCCCTACTTACTAGGCTGAACCCCTACAATATCACATTTTTCTTCACTTGTGCAATGGCATCAATCTGGCAGTTTGCGGCCCCATGATTGTACTTTGGCACTCCCTTGTAACCCTGTCTTTCTACAACATTACTGCTCCAAAATTTATTTTTATTTTTATTTGGGATCAAGTTTGCAATTTCAGCTTTGAAAAACTAAAAAAGCAAATATAACCATAAAGTATAAAATAAATGGGAGGTGGATAAGTTTGGAATAGCAAGCAGGGAAAGGAGAATCCAACCCTATTTTACTGCCAGCATGCCAGTACAGAAGCAGAAGGGAACTAATGCAAGATTGCGAGCTATTGAGGAGTTTGCCCATCAATAACTAATGACAGGATAATCACAAGGAAGAGGTGAGCAAGCAGCTGAATGAAGACAGTGTCATGTGAAAGCGACTGTCACCAAATGTTCCGCTTCAATTCCTTCCTCGTGTGATAAAGATTTAGTTCTGTAGTAATCAATTTTGAAGTGCCATTTTATGTGCAATTTTTTTGACATTTTAAGCATAATAATTTTGAAATGTAAAGTTTCACAATTATCTAGGGTTTTTCTCCTAACACTTGAGAAATCTTGCTTGGGTCCATTTTTTGAACATTTTTAATATTATTTCTATCTCTAGCTGTGATGTTAAGTGGAACGCAATAAATCAGCACTAATTGTCAGCCTGGATGAGCGGAGCTACAAATATGCTAGTCACAAGTAATCCAAAACAGTGACATATTTCCACAAATAATCCAGAACTGTAAATAAAAATACATTTTTGTTTACATGTTATGTAACTATTATCAAGTATCTCGCCTTCCATTAATTTATAAATATGTAACACTTGGGGTTTTTTTAGGGTAATCGCTTAATAAGTTGAGCAAATCCTGTATTTTCCAAACACCCATGTTTTCTGGGATCATTATTATGCTTGATAATGTTTTGCATATTATATTCTTAAAGTAATAAAGAGGCATACTTTTGCACTATTAACAAAGTTTGGCCAAAAGACCCGATTTCTCCTCTAACTGAAACATTTCATGTGGCTGACAATTTAGTTTATCTGGTTCATTAACTGTAAAGTCTAGGGATAAAGTTACTTCAAATGCAAAGTCCACTGTTATTTTTTCTTATATAGAGATTTCAGCAAAAGCAGAACTGACAGAAAATAAAATATCTTGTACTTTGTGTTTGTACCACAAGGACAGTTTAAGAGAAAAATGTCTCATCTGTACTAGTTAGAAGAAGCAGTGATGCTATAAATATTACTCAAACTCAGATTTTTATAGGCCCTGCTGTATGCAATTAACTTAATAGTTAATAGTTAGCTTCCTGACTTCCCTACAGACTAACTCTCTTTGTTTCCCAGAGACAAGACTCTTTTCTGGTCCATGACCCTATTTTTACCTTTGGTGTATATATTCACCCTGACATGCAGAAGTATGATTGAAGCAACATATTTTCCCTGTGAATTTAACTACAGGGAATATCATGATTTATGAAATTCAAAATTGGCCGTGATACTACCAGTGAGAGGACAGTTAGAGGAGGGCCAAACCACTTATGACTTAGAAATAGAGTCATACTCTTATCAGTCCTAACCAACATATCCAGTGGGGATGGATGAGATCAAACAAACTGCAGTCAGTCACAGGTGATCAATTCATGCTTGACAACATTATACTTCAAAATATGCATACATGGGGCAGGGGAAAAATTTGAATATCTGGTGTTTTATCCTCCAAGTGTTTCTTCAAGCAGATTTCTTAGTTTGTGGAATTTCCATAACATCCACAGGAGAACATTAAAACCCCTTTTTTTTCTAAGAGCATTTGAATACTCATATAATGGCCCAAAACTGAAGAATGGGATTGAGAACTATTGAACCATGGTAGTTAAAGTGGTGTCAAACTGCATTAATTTTACAGTATAGTTGCATCCTTAGTACTGAGAATTTCTGGTTCAGAAATTTCCAAAACTTGATTTTAAATAGCCTCCTGAAGAAGGAGTTAAGAATACTCATCAGGCTTATCTGCTAATAAAATGGCTTTTTTACCCTTGTCAGATAAATATCTTGTTTCTTCTCTAGATTCTATTGCATGAAGTCCAGTTTTTGCTTCTTCCACATTTCTGTTTAACTATTATGAGCAAACTTGGGGAATATGATGTGGTGGTTTTCCATCACACTGCTATGATCTGTTCTGAAGGTTATCATCGCACCTTGTTTCCCATATCTGAAACCCATTAGCCTCTTTGACCATTGCTTCCAATTAGTATTAGAGTTGCTACTATCAAAAAGAACTTAAAGGCAATCACTTTGTCAAGGTCTTCTACCCAAAATCTATGGCATTATTAAAATATTGGCCAATACTCAGCATATCTGATATATATGGTGATGCCCTTCAGCAAGGTCAACCTCTCTGTGGGAGATTTCTTGGTATAAGGTCCAATGCACCAGAATACCTCTTCTTGGTTGTGCTGTCCAGATTGCAGAAGAGCATACAAAGGATGAAAGGGAGGTGCATCTATCTCTTATTGTGCTATTCTTCTCCATCTCCACTACACTTGTGCACCTGCTGTGCCTGTACCTTGGGAAGTCTGATCTGGCTACAGTGGTCCAGGCTCTTGTTACATTCTGAATAGATTATTGCAACACACTCTACGTGGGGTTGCCTTTGTAGACTGTTGGGAAACTCCATTTAGTCCAACAGGCAGCAGCCAAATTACTAACTGAAGCAACATACACAGAACATACCACCTGTCTGTTATGTCAGCTCTACTGGCTGCTGGTCCACTTCCGAGCACAATTCAAAGTGCTGTTCTTGGCCTATAAAGCCCTATATGGTTCCAGCCCAGTTTACCTGTCCGAACGTATCTCCCTCTACATCCCTCCTCGGAATCTAAGATGTCCAGGGAGGCCCTGCTCTCGGTCCCATCCTCTTCACAAGTGCATTTGGTGGGGAGGAGGGTCAGGGCCTTCTCGGTGGTGCCCCCCACGTGTGGAATGCTTTCCCTAGCAAAATTCACCACTTCATCCCTCCTCTCTTTTAGAAAGCAGTTCATGGGACCAGGCCACCCTCAGTCCCCCTTTAGGGGTTGAAAAGGACAGGGTAGAAATGTTGTAAATAAATAAATAAATAAAGTAAAGTAAACAGGCATTTGATGGTTCACTAGATACTGGGTTGTACTGAACATCTAAGAAACCGGTTTACTTCTGGAGTTTCTTTCAGCCCAGTTGCAAATCAGCCATAGCTGCATCTCCTTTTCACATACTGTTCTCTGTCCTTGTAGTATTCACCTTACCCACTTGTTTAGGTTATACAGCTGCTTGTGGTCTTCCAAATATGGGTATTATCTGAATGTCTGTGAGAGGTTCAACATTTTGTTTCAAGGACAAGAGAAGATAACTATGACCACTTCCAGAAAACTGTAGCCCAAATCCTATGTTGACTCAGTAGTCAGTAATGATTGATAAGGTTTACTCTAGTTGTGGCTAAATAATCAGATGCAGGGCGCAATTAATCTGAACTGTTTTCTAAAAATTAAATGAACAACTTGAAATGTATTGCCTACAGTTCAGCAAACAGCATCGCCCCTGGCACTTTCTGGGATGTTGCAGTAACTTTCCCAGCCCTTACTAACTATTATTTCTAATTTTACAATGTGCTTCTTTGAATAAGCAAAAAAGTGAGAACAGAAGCTGTTGTAAGAAATAAACAGATAATAAAATCCATTGCAAACCACATCAAGGCTTATCACTCCAAAGACAAAATGCAGTCCTCAAGGCAATGGTTGCAGCATGTTTACACATTTACACTTTCAGCAGATGTGCATTTTTAATACAGCAACTCAACAATATCCATAAGTTTATTACCATTTTTAAAATGCAGAAACTCATTCTTCCATTTATTATTGTGTAAATTGGTAGTCATCACCATGAATAGAAGGTGTTACCTAATGGCATGATCAGGGCAATGAAGTGGATCATTAATTGCAGGTGTACATTTGCAAAAAATTAAAAAAATGATGTGGAGTAATGCTTACTTTTTGAAAAAAAAAACTTAGTGGTTTTCAAAAACAAATTCAGGTAAAATATTTTAAATAGGCTTCACAAGATTAATGTAAGATTTTATTTAGCTAATAATGTGGGCTTTTACAAAACAACATCTCCTAAGCAAAATTTTATTTAATTTTATTTTAGAACTGTTCCTCTTTTTTTATATAGTAGATGGTTAATGCTTTACTCGTGTCTGTTGGAGATAGGTGTGAATGTTTCAATTGCCCACCTTGATTAGCATTTAATGGCCTAGCAGTTTTCAAGGTGTGGCTTCTTACTGCCTGGGGGAATCCTTTGTTGAGAGAGAATTAGCTGTCCCTGATTGTTTCTTGTCTGGAATGTTGTTTTTGAATGTTGTTCTTTATTTACTGTTATGATTTTAGAGGGTTTTTTTAAAAAAAATTAATACTGGTAGCCAGATTTTGTTCATTTTTATGGTTTCTTCCTTTCTGTTGAAATTGTCCACATGCTCATGGATTTCAATGGCTTCTCTGTGTAGTCTGACATGTTAGTTGTTAGAGTGGCCCAGCATTTCTGTGTTCTCAAATAATATGCTATGTCCAGATAGGTTCATCAGGTGCTCTGTTTGGCATAGGTCTGCCCATGCAAAGCAGGTGAACATAGCATTGAATAAAATATGCAGAATAATCACAGGGTGTCTTAAACCTACACCTGTTGATAAACTCTACAAGCTAGCTGGCATTGCCCCCCCCCCCCCCCGATGTGCGACGGGGAGTTGCTGCTAAATGTGAGAGAAATAAGGTTGAACACTGTGAAAGCCACCCACTACATGGCTACCAGCCTCTTCCCAGTAGACTCAAATCAAGGAAAAGCTTTATGAGAACTACTACTCCTCTTGGCGTCCCTCCAGCAACAGCAAAGGTATCTCTCTGAGCAGCTAAATCAAGAAATCCCAACTGGATGGCCCCCTGCAAGTGTCTTCCTCCAGGAGCAAACCAAGAATGGGCAATCTGAAAGTCCCTGAATAGACTCAGAAGCAGAGTGGGCAGATCAAAAGACAACCTGGCAAAATGGCACTACCTAAAAGAATCCAATACTTGTGTGACTGTGGAGCAGAACAGACAACTCTGCATCTGTATGCTTGTCCATTGTGTCCTGCCTCATGTACAGAGGAGGAATTGTTGGAGGCTACAGACAATGCCGTTGCTGTTGCCCATTTTTAGTCAAAAGATATTTAGCCGCCTGCACACCTTCTATTTTTTATCAGTTTTATACTAATTTATGCAATGCTTTTGATACGAAATAAATAAACCAGGTGTTCTGCTATGGCTGATTTCTCTGGTTGAAGTAGTCTGCAGTGCCTTTCATGTTCCTTGATCCATGTTTGGGCACTGCTTTTGGTGGTCCCTATGTAGATTTGTCCACAGCTTCATGGTATATGGTAGACTCTTGCAGAGGTGAGAGGATCCCTCTTGTCCTTTGCTGAACGTAATATTTGTTGTATTTTCTTAGTGGGTCTCGAGAACAAGCCATGAGAGTAAAGATAAAGATCCACCCAGAGGAAAAGTGTTCTTGCCATACATCAAGGGCATCTAATAAGGAAACACAACCTACAAACTATCTACAGACCCACTAAGAAAATACAACAAATGCTATGTATGGTCTTCTTATACATATCACTAGTGTGATGAAGCAATGTAATACAGCAGTTAATAAAAACCAATATAATGTTGAGCAGCATCAATATGCTACAAAATTGTTGCGCTATGATTTCACTCCAAGTGCCATGGCTGCATACCATGGAATCCTAGGGTTTGCAGCTTGGTGTATCACTAGAAGTCTGGGCAGAGAATTCTATGGACTCATGCTTAAAGTGCACATCCCAGGATTTCATAGGATGTAGTCATGCCAAATAAAGTGGAATGATTGTGTTATAATTGTTTAGGGCAAAAGAGTTCATAGTTATGAATCATTCATCTTTCAGTCACTTCTTTAGAAAACAGCCTTAAAAGCACTGGGGAGAGAAAAAAAACTAGGCATGAATCACCTCAACTTCATTTTTCTCTGTCCACAAGTCATGTGCTAACTAGCCAACTTTGGGCAAGGGCTCTTGTCTGTGTACAAGAGGATTTATTGCAGATGTGCAAAAGAGAAGAGAAGTCTTCCTTTATTAACCACATTCCAGAAAAGTCAGACTATGTTTATGTGAATGTCTTTGCTTTGGCTAAATTTAACATCTACCTACAGAACCTCTCTACTCCAAAACAGTCCTTTTATGAAGGTCAGACATTCCTATTCATTTGGATTATTGTCATGCACTAAACATCTGTCTTTTCTCTGCCAAGCTCACCTTCAGTTCTGCCTTAATAAATGCTGCAATGTTATGGACTCTGGGTTTTTTTAAAGTTTTGTTTACAAGACAAGCTGAAATATGGTTATGGATGCGTTGTAGAGTACATATAATAAGGTAAGGTGAAACTATGGCATGTTGGGAATGACTGATTATTCAGTGAATGTTTGAAGGTATATTAAAAGGCTGGTGGGTAGGACAGTCAGTCAGAATGAGAAATATGGGTTCAGCAGAGACAAGAATTGGTTAGACAGTTAATTTGGTTCAACTAAGATTATAAAAAGTTAGCAATAATACACAGCTAAATCCTGGATTTCTTTTAACCATAACCTTTAACTGTATGTTGAACTTCTGTTTAATATAGGTCAAGTATCCCTTATCCAAAATGTTTGGGACCAAAAGTGTTTTGGATTTTGGATTACACATCTACACATATAATGAGATGCCTTGATGTCTGAACACAAAATTCATTTATGGTTCATATATAACTTATACACATAGCCTGAAGGTAATTTTAATCAGTATTTTTAATAATATTGTGCATGGCACAAAGTTTGTCTACATTGAACCATCAGAAGCAAAGTTGTCTCTGTCTCAGCCATATGTGTGGACAATTTGGATTTGGACTACCAGATAAGGGATGTTCATGTATCTGAGAATGCTACAGTAGTATTTCTGGAAATGGTTGATTTCAAATATGGTGTCAATGGTAGCAGCAGGTGGTTCAAGGCTGGTGGTGCCCAGTGCTGGGATTGTAGACATAATCTACACAGATATCCACACATTCCCCATATTTGATGGCCTACCAGTTGGAGGGGATCAGCTTTCCACCCTTGATAGTAGGGGTAAGATAGATGGATGACCCCAGGTTCTAATATCTCAAATGTCATAATTTATAGACTTAAACAGATTTCCATTTACTTGGCATGGTGTTATTCTTGTACAATAGTAAGTCTCCCAGTATGTATACAATGTTTTCATACACTGGCTTCCTAATCCCACAAGTCTGTGTATTTGTGTGTGTGTGTGTGTGTGTGACAGAGAGAGGGAGAGAGAGAGAGAGACTTTTGCACCTGTTAATTTATGGTGACTCAATGAATTTCTTAAGCAAGGAATCCTCAGAGGTGGTTTTGCCAGTTCCCTCCTCTGAACGTAGCCAAAAGGGCTGATTCTGCTAGCTTCCTTTAGGGTTATAGGTTTTTCGGGCTATATGGCCATGCTCTAGAAGCATTCTCTCCTAATGTTTTGCCTACATCTATGGCAGGCATCCTCAGAGATTGTGAGGTCTGTTGGAAACTAGGAAAATTGGGTTTATATATCTGTGGAATGTCCAGGGTGGGAGCAAGAACCCTTGTCTGTTAGAGCTAGGTGTAAATGTTTCAATTGTCCATCTTGATTAGCATTTGATGGCCTGACAGTTTTTAGGTGTGGCTTGTTACTGCCTGGGGGAAACCTTTGTTGAGAATTGATTAGCAATCCCAGATTGTTTGTTGTCTGGAGTTCCTTTAGGGTGTTAAGGCTTAATCCTGCATATAACGTCAAATGTTTTCTCCTGAAAACACTGACTACAATCTTGGGTTACCTGTGCTGGCTGATGCTAAACATAAGTTTTTTCTCAAGGCCAGTGATCAGGGAACCATTTACTTAGCCAAGCTTGACATAATGCCAGTGATCTATTATCAAATTCTCCTGCATTGTTGCAACAAAAAAGATGGCTAAATCCCATTCAGGTGGACTATTTGTCAATCTCCTGACAGTCAGAAATTTTCCAATGGCTTTTTAAGATGCCCAAAAGTAATTTATTCCCAAGATCTATATCTTTGTCCTAACTGGAAATTCCAGGCATGGCCATATCCTTGTGCTCTGACCCTTCTCTCAGGTCCCTCCTACACTGTCCTTATATCCAAGAATCTGATTCTCTTCTTATCCCAGATTATATGACAATGGAGACTCATATAATCCAGTTGAAAGCAGATTACCCGGGATCAATTCCTGGGATATAAGAACAATGTAGAAGGGACCTCAGTGGTTCTTCTTCAGACAAATAAACAGCCCTATCCATGTTACTTGATTAAAACAGACAGGTATGGAAATCATAACTACACATCTCCCATAACATTTTATATATTAGCAATTAAAGAACATTGCCATATGTTAGCTATTGAAGAAGATTTTGTAACCTGGTAGCATAAATTTTCACAGACCTACGTCTTACTGCATCAGATGCTTGAGCCTATAATAGTTTATGCTACCAGACTCTTTCCCTCGATGTTAAAAGTACAAGATTCTTTCACATTCAGGAAAATAGATATTTCTCATCATAAAAACATGTGAAATAGCTTATCTTTCAAAATTTTCAGTCAGAAAAAATTCAATAAATTGCAGCGTATCTTCAAAGAACAAAAGCTGAACTTCTTATCTCATCAAACAAGGGCTCAGAGAAATTGACAAGGAAATCCTAGTTCTGACATTATACCATAGTTCAAATCCCTGGTGCTTATAGTCTACATAAGTAAGTTGGAGTCTTCATTAAAATCTTTCCTAATAGAAGACAAGTTATAAAAGCTCTCCTGCTTTTCTGCTGATGTAACATAGCCAAAATCTCTAACTTGAATGTAGCTACAACAATTTACAGCAGCTGGGAAGCAAGCCCAAGTGAGGCAGTTGGGAGTTCACATTTTGTTCTATGTTATACCGCAAGAAACCCCCACCAGTTCCTAATTGATCTGTTATCATTACCCAGATGTCGTCCTTTTGTTTCTCCTAACTTTCTTTTCCAATAGAGAGCTTAAATTTCTATAACAATTTTATATGTTTCCAAATGTGTCATTTAAATATGTCCACTGGGAAGTAGTCTTTCATCCCATTATTTCTATTGAGACCATTCTAATCTCTGAATAAAGAGGATGATATTTCATGTTAATAAGGTTTTACATTTATGTGCATACCTCAGAGCAAAGCTGTGACAAGTTGGATGTATACCATTGCCATAAGGAGCAAACAGCATTAGAGGGGAAGTGGTGTCCTTCAATATTGGCCTGCAGGAGAATGTTGAACACGCACTGTGCTATTTGACTAAGGGCCCTTCCACCTGCTCTTTATTTATTTATTTATTTATTTTTATTTATTTACCATATTTATACCCCATCTTTCTCATCCCGTAGGGGACTGAGGGCACATATATAGATAATATTCAATGCCATAAAAACATACATCAATAAAATAGACATAGGCACAAATGAAGGGCGAAAGGGAGAAACGTGCCAAGCGGAAGGCGCATCAAGCCAAACCTGACCAGGACTGCCTTCCATCTGGAAACCAATGTGCTCACTGCGGGAGAACATGCAGATCAAGAATAGAGCTCCATAGCCATACATAGTATGTACGTAAAGTAAGTAATATTTTTAAAAGCATATAAAACATTAAAAAAACACTTATTTAAAATAATACAATCCAATAGGCTGTGGCCATTCCAGATTTTCATTGCACTATGTTCTCTTATTGCACTAGTAGATTAGTAATTGAATGCTTTTCCCGAAATCCAATTTTTTAGCTTTTTTTCTGAAGGTCAGGAGGGAGGGGGCTGATGTTCCATAGCCGAGGTGCCACCACTGAGAAGGCCCTGTCTCTCATCCCCACCAACTGCACCTGTGAGAGAGACGGAACCAAGAGCGGGGCCTCCCCAGAAGATCTTAACCTTTTAATTAGCTCTTAGAGAGAGATATGTTTGAACAGATAAACTGAACCAGAACCATTTAAGGCTTTATAGGCTAATGCCAACACTTTGAATTGTGCTCAGTATCCGATAGGCAGCCAGTGGAGCTGACATAACAGGGGAGTTGTATGCTGCGTGTACCCCGCTCCAGTGAGTAATCTGGCTGCTGCCCATTGGACTACTTGAAGCTTCCGAACAGTCTTCAAAGGCAACCCCATATAGAGCACATTGCATTAATCTAATTAGAGTGTAACAAGGGCATGGATCACCATGGCCAAATCCCTGATTATCTGCTTTAAACTGGAATATATGAATCCCTACTACCAGATAACCTGGGATAAACAGATAACCTGGGATCAGATCCTGGGATAAAGAGGCAGTGAGGAAGGGCCCAAAAATAATGTTTTAGTAACCAGTTCAAACGCACAAAGCTAAGACATATGTTTCTTTTGAAACATTCAGTGAAGGCTGGTGGCTTCCATATCAGTAGAGTAGTGAATCTGCTCATGATTTTAGTCCAAACTGTAAAGGAGTTATCCTAGCCCCTAAATCCTATCCCCTAAATAGGTGCAGTGCTTTGGACTTTTCCTTTACAGTTCTGATTAGAACCTAGAGCACATGCACTGCCGCCATCTGCTATGAAAACAATTGGACACTGTACTCTTGGGAGAAAGCCCAGTGGCACCAAGGAAGTTTCCCTCTGACAGTTCATACTAGTATGTGTGAAAGATGGGAAAGAGGAAAATGATCAGTTGATTGAAGCTGTAGTGCAGCAAGGGTTTCAGTGCTAATCCAGAGCAAACTCCTTCATGGCTACCAAATTAGGCCCATTAGAGGCACTAATTTAATATCACATCTATTCTGGTTTCAGTATATGTACCTACTTCAGAACCTTCACAGTTGCACACTGTTATCAAACCACACATGGCCTCATTGGGAGAAGGTTCAAAGCACTGTGGAAAATTGGTCTGTCCAAACTTAAACTGTTCAATGGCAAAATGTTAGACTATAATATTTACCCCTAGGGAATTGTGAGAAAGAGGAAAACAGTGTATAAATAAAGATGGTGGTGGAAAACAAATACAAGAAAGTAGTGGAGACAGTCAGACAAGAAACGTGTAAATGGCTTCATAGTAGGATATCAGAAGGTCTGTACAATCCTGCATGAACCAAACCTTTAGCTATGATTGAGTCGCCTAATTTAGGCTGAAAAACGTGGTATAGAAATAAAGCAAATAAATAAATAAATATGATAATAGTGAGAAGGTCTTGTGATAAGAAACTTGTTTGGTAGTGACATAAGACAAGGAATTTTGGGCAGCTACCTAGTTGAGGTACTCTGTCCTGAGGGAAATCCAAGTGGCTCCATCACTGGTGACTTTTAGGTGAGCAAAGAGCTTCCTCTCAGACTGAACTTAGGAGCCTCACAAAGTAGCCTTTTATACATAGCAGCCTTTACACACTGGAGCTTCACACATGAGGCCTTCAACCTGGGGCTTCTTTCACCAAAGCTTCTCACACCTGTGTGTAGGAATAATTTACAATCAATTCATAATGCTTCATTTGCTGCTGACCTGTCGGGAGAAAATGCCATTTATGGGAAGTGGACATTAACTGTAAACCAGGATGGCAATATTGAGCTGAGAGGATGACCAAGGGCAACTACCTTCAATATCCAGTTGTGCATGGATGATGTTGCCCATGACTGTCATGTTCTGCAAGTTCTTGACTGTTTCTTTAGCCCCCCTCATGCTTGTGAAGAGCATCTTGGCAAAACACAGGTACTTGCAGTTCTTTACATTGTAGAGGATCTCAATCTCTTCAGTGTCTCCATAGTTTTTGCACACCTCTTTACATTCTGACAGGTTTTGAATGGCTGTTAATGAACCAAAGTAGGGGCTTGTCCTAAAATGGCACAAGTGGGAGCTTAGCCCAGAATGGTGCAAGGGAGCCTCAGTTTACATTTTAATGTACTGGGGTTTTTTCTACACTTGCAGTTTGACACAACTTTAACTGCCACGGCTCAGTGCTATGAAATCATGTGAGTTGTACTTTAGCAAGATTTCCATTATGTTTACAGTGTAAATGCACTCCTGGTCATCTTAGGCCCCTCCTACACTGCCAGATAAAATCCAGATTATCTGTTTTGAACTGGATTATATGGCAGTGTAGACTCAAGTAATCCAGTTCAAAGCAGATAGTTTGGATTATCTTCTTTGATAAATATGAATTATATGGCAGTGTAGAAAAGGCCTTATTCTTCTTATTGCTGTTCAGGAATTTGGATTGTCATATCTTTCTGTGTTTAGAATAATATAGTTTTAAGCCGTCCATTACTGGAGGTGGAAACTAGTTGGCTAGCTGGCTAGCTAGCTAGATAGATGATATAGATCAGGGATCCTCAAACTAAGGCCCAGGGACCGGATATGGCCCTCCAAGGTCATTTACCTGGCCCTTACTCAGGGTCAACCTAAGTCTGAAACAACTTGAAAGCACACAACAACAACAACAACAACAACAACAACAACAACAACAACAATCCTATCTCATCAGCCAAAAGCAGGCCCACTCTTCCCACTGAAATACTAATAAGTTTATATTTGTTAAAATTGTTCTTCATTTTAATTATTGTATTGTTTTAAAGCGTTTTTTGCACAACAAATAAGATATGTGCACTGTGCATAGGAATTCATTCTTTGTTTTTTCAAATTATAATCCAGCCCTCCAACAGTTTGAGGGACTGTTACCTGCCCCCCTGTTTAAAAAGTCTGAGGACCCCTGATTAGATAGATAGATAGATAGATAGATAGATAGATAGATAGATAGATAGATAGAAGCAGTTTGGTAGGTAGACTGTTTCTCCAGTTAACGACCTGAATTGGCCTTGCACCATTTATGGCCAGGTTTGTTTAGGAGAAACAAATGAACTAGTTAAAGCTGGAACCAAGAGAGAGAAAGTCCTGTGTCCTTCTGCCTCCACTTTGTTCCATGTTTGGCTCTGTGAATGGTCTCCTCTATTGCTTTTGGTTCCTGTGAGAACCTCCTTAATGCAGACAAATAATGACTGACATGTGAAAACAACACAGCAAACAGCCCAAAAGGAAGCAACAAATGCGCTTGATCACAGTAGAGTGAATACCTTTGTTTGCGTGTAAATGCACATTCCTGAATGAAATAGAGCTATTCACTTACATTCCTGCAGACAACAAGAGAGAGAGTAATTACTTAGTGTAATGGGTAAATGGGATCATTTCTGAATACACATTCAGAAAATCTTTACCATTTCTCCCAACAGTCAACAAAACATGAAAGAGAACTGAAAGCCTGGGGATTGGGAGGGGGGAGAGATATTTTTTTAAATTCCAGATATGAAATAATTTTTCCAATTAATTGCTGGTGGAAAATGACCTCTTTTAAATGAAAAGCTGAATGTTATTTCCTTGTCCTTTTAGACTATATGTCAGAGAAAGGAATTGACAAAACCACATTTCCTTGCCTAAGAAAACCCTACAAAAGAAAAAAAATCTTACCTTAATCCAACAGGTGACTTGAAGGCACATATACATCCTAGATTCAAGTATTTATCAGGTCCCTTCTACACAGCTGTATAAAATCCAGATTATCTGATTTGACCTGGATTATATGGCAGT
The DNA here is from genome assembly GCF_037176765.1 of Anolis sagrei. Taxonomy (NCBI): domain Eukaryota; kingdom Metazoa; phylum Chordata; class Lepidosauria; order Squamata; family Anolidae; genus Anolis; species Anolis sagrei. Next base: position 28,039,627 of record NC_090024.1, read on the forward strand.
GTAGACTCAGATAATCCAGTTCAAAGTAAATAATGTGAATCATCTGCCTTGATATTTTGAATTATATGGCAGTGTAGGAGGGCCTACAGTGTGTGTTAGCCTTGCAAAATTATCATGTTGTCATAGTAGATGATACCTAATTTGAGAACACAGAGTTGTCGATTTAAACATGGCAGAAAGTAAGATTTCATTATTTACTTTTAAAATCAATTTAGAGGTGGAGAGGGATCACAAACAAATAATTGCGAGTGGGGAGAGAAGTAACAATGAGAAAATGGAGAGTCATTGAACTTTACTTGGAAAGCAGCTTTCCTTCAAACGCCCTACTCTTAAGACTGCTATGTTACAGCATAACATAACAGGAAAATATCTGATGTCATTTTGTGGTAGAATCTGAGATTTTCTCATTTGAGCCACAAGGAGAGGTGAATAATAATAATAATAATAATAATAATAATAATAATAATAGCATATACTTGGTTCTACATAATCAGCTGTTGACTTAAATTGGATGTTGTTCTTTTTTTATCTAGCTATGGGCCCTTCTACACTGTCAGATAACCCAGTTCAAAGCAGATAATCTCGATTTTATACAGTGTGTAGAAGGGGCCTGTGTTGAATTTATTTGACAATTTTTCTCCTGCTGCTATATGTGATTGCAACAATATGCATTTTATGCTGTAATTCTACTGTGCTTGGGACTCTCTGTGTCATAGCCTTGCAAAAATAAAAGCAAGAGCCCAACACAGCACAAACTTTCCTCTAATTATCTTTACACTCTAGAGATTCTTAAATATTACAGAGCTTTTACCTTATAGTATTTTGCCTATATTATAGGTATATTCATTCCCAATTTATGGATCTAAATTTGGGGAAAGTCCCAAGCAAGATCCATAGTTTTTCAGCCTCTCATCTTTCAAATTCCTGCCAAAAAAAAACCAAAACAACAACAACCCTGTGTTTTTGACATCTCAACTTGAAGGCTAGTAAAATAGATGTATGCGTTTGTGTTTGTGACATGCTTTGTTAAAGAATAATGAAAGCGTGTTAATGTTATTTTGTTCTATTGAATTCTATTTCTTTCAATAAAAAGAGGAAGGAGAAAGAATCTGTGTTGGATGTTGCAAAGTTTCACATGTTAGTATGTTCTGACAGGGAAAGTTCATCAAATCACATCACAGTTCACTATAATCTGAGCGAACACTATTGATCCTTGATTTAGAAGCTCTTGAACTGTTGCTTATGTATATATACATGACATTTTGTACCTGGCAGCTATTTTTACCTGGATTTCTGCCTGTGTTCTACTTTTGTCCTTTTTACAAGTGAGTTTTGATTATAATATAGTTGATTAGAATTGAATTCCTTGATCTCTCCAAAATTGGTGAGGATAGGTAATGCGACGATTTATGTTTTGTCTAGTGCTCACCTTGGAAATACAGTATCTTGGATGCACTATTGATATAAAATGTGAAAGGGACCTATGTACTATCTAAGTTTGCTGAAAGCATAACATTCGTAAGATAAGAGCATCTTCTGATAAGAACATAGCAAGCCACTGTATCATTTCTGTGGATAGAAGTACTTTTGTTATGAAGATACATAGTGGGGAGAGCAGTAGCATCAGCAAATGCTCTGAAAATATTCCAGCTATCTACCATTTGATGTTTGATGTAACAAGATTGTATTGATGCCAGCATATACCGGGCTGTGGTGCAACTAGTTAGTAGCCAGCTGCATTAAATCACTACTGACCAAACCAGCCCAGGTCGGAATAAGCTCCTAACCATTAATAGTCTTGCTTGCTGTCGACCTATGCAGCCGGAAAGACAATTGCATTTGTCAAGTAGGAAACTTAGATACTGCTTTATGCAGGGAGACTAATTTAACTAATTTATGATGCCATAAAACCTTCCAGTAGTGTGTAGAAGAATGAGGAAGTACTCCATCAAAGGACCCAGTGACACAAGTGGACAGTGAAGCGGCAGCTCCCTTGTGGTCGGAACTAGGCATATCCTCATGAAGCTGGAAAACCTGGAATGTTAAATTGCTTTTATGTCTGTCCTTATATGTTGTATGTCTAAATGACATTGAATGTTTGCCATGTATTTGTGTATTGTAATCCACCTTGCAGGGTGAGAAGGGTGGAATATAAATACTGTAAATAAATAAATAATAAATAAATATAGTAGGAAAAAGGTTTGTTTAAACATTTTGCACAATATAACTGTTGTAGTAGAGTCTGTTGGCAACACTACAACTGATAGTAGGAGTGATAGAGGAGGGAAACAAGGCACCCAGGTGTTAGATGAGGAGCAGCAAAGGCAGAAAATTCAGGAGATACTTATGTCAGCCACTGACGAAGAATCCTTTGAAGGTTTCTCCAAGAGTGAAATGAGTGAGGAGGAGGAAGGAGATGGGAATAGAGGCATTAAGAGGATTACTTGAGAGCAGGAGTCAGACGAGGAGCGCCAGAGAAAGAAGATCCAGGACATACTTACTGCTCCCACTGAAGAAGAGGATTTCATGGGCTTTACTGGAAATGATGGGTCTGGGAGTAGTGGGGATGAAGAGGAACCATTGGATTGGACCAAGTTCAGGAGATCAGGAATGTGTGTACACAACCAAAGTCCAATGACACTTTTGAAGGGTTTTCTGGTGGTGGGAATCTGGTGATACCATGGAATTGTGGGGAGACCTAAGTCTTGACAAAAGGTGGAAGAGTTGGAGGGATGGACATTGGCGTTCAGCTGTAGAGGCTAAGCCAGCTGATAGTGATGAGGATGAGGTGGAGGGCAGCTCATCATTGGATGATGAGTTGCAAGATAAATGAAGGCACTGGAGTGATAGAACTTTGCAGAAGGCAAAGTGTTGATTTCGTGCCTTGGGTCTTGTTGCTGCCACTTCTCTTGTTGGGCTTGGGTCCTGGATCTGCAGGTTGCTGCTTTCTCTGTGTACTGACCGACTTGGCTTCTCGTAAGTGCGGATTTCCCCTCTCCTTGGCTTTGGACTGTTTCTGACGCCGCCGCTGCCTTTTGGACTTTAGAACCTTCAACTGGGATTTCTTCGACTTTGGACTGCTTCTGGACGATGGCTTCTCTTCATGGCTCTTTGTTTGCTCATTATCTTTTGAACTGTGTGATTTTGGTGTATTTCGGAAGAACTCTTATTTAATCCGGATTTTTTGCCAGTTTAATCCGGTTTATTTTCCAAGTTTGTTTTTCAAGCTGCAAATTGCTACAAACTTTAAGTTTTGACCTGAGGCACTGAAACAAGTGTCTCCGAGTGCTGTTTACTTTGCTTTAATAAACTATTGTTTTGGATTTACTTCTGTGTCTGGCTCTTTAAGGCATCTGGGTTCCGACAATAACTGACCAATGGGAAAGAGCTTAGAAAGACATGGTGAGTTTTACGTTTTCTAGAGATCTTGAAGAAAATTGTTATGAAGTCCACTATCATTGGTATTTAACCCCATCAGATGCTAACTAAAATATATAAAACTAGGAAAGACTTGTGCTGAAAATGTGAGAAAGAGAAAGGTATCATGTTATGGAACTGTAAAAGAGTTAAGAATTATTGGAAGACGATACATAGCACAATTAATAGTATTTTACAAGTAGAATTAGAATTTACACCACAGCTGTATCTTCTCAACATAATAGATGTAAAAATCAATAAACCTACAAAGAGAAGAATCATATATGATTACAACAGCATGGATAGTATTGGCTAAAACATGGAAAATAATTGAATTACCTCCCATCTATGATTGCCAACTGAAATTAAGAGAAGCCATGGAAATGGGCAAATTAACTAGAATTATGAAGGGGAGCTCTCCAAGCAAGGTGTGGAAAGAGTGGGAGAAAGTAAAAAAAATGTAACGAATAAGTAGTGTTTGTAAACAAAAATAACCATTGGGTATTTAAGTTTCTCTTTTTTACTAAATTATTTTTTTTTATATAGACAGACACAGAGGCAATTTAACATTCCAGCTTTTTCTTGCTTCATGAGGGTATGCTCGATTCCTGCTGCTTCACCGTCTATTTGTGACACCAAGTCCTTTGATGGAATACTTCCCCATTCTTCTGCATGCTGTTGGAAGGTGTTTTTTTTTTTAAGAAATTGAATGTCAAAAGACTTAGGGCCCTTCCACACTGCCATCTAACCCAGAATATCAAGGCAGAAAAACCCACAATATCTGCTTTGAACTGAAATATCTGAGGGGTCTTAGTCCAACATTCAAACCACTGTATTGGCTCTCCATCTGAATTTTGGGAGGTATATTTCTTCCCAAGGGAAGGTAACAATATTTAAAATATGAACATGTTTTCATTCAACTGTCATCTGACTAAAGGTTGTTTCTATGGATTTGGGGGGGGGGGCATGGTTGGATCCTTCTTAAAAGTCCTTTAATATATTTGTTTTCTAGTACAAAGTACATCTGGTCCTCATTCATTTCTATACTCTGGAAGTGTGATAAGATAAATAAAGAATTTGATGCAATTCAATTGGAACAAATACATCCATCGGATCTATCAGAAAATGAAGTTTCATAAAGTTACTTTATCAGAACCCCCGGTGGAGCAGTAGGTTAAAACGTTGAGTTGCTGAACTTGCTGACTGAAAGGTCGCAGGTACGAATCCAGGAAGCAACATAAGCTCCCGCTGTTAGCCCCAGCTTCTGCTGACCTAGCAGTTCAAAAACATGCAAATGTGAATAGATCAATAGGTACCGCTCCGGCGGGAAGGTAACGGCTCTCCATGCAGTCATGCCAGCCACACTAACTTGGAGGTGTCTACGGACAATGCCAACTCTTCAGCTTAAAAATGGAGATGAGCACCAATCCCCAGAGTCGAATACGACTGGACTTAATGTCAGGGGGTAACCTTTACTTTAAAGTTGCTTTATTTTTATTTTTGTGTGAAAACAATTATCAAAATTCACCAGACAATATGTCCACAAGTCATGCTCATTGGGAATTCTGGGTGTTATAGTGAAAAGTAACTTCACCAAAAAACAAAGAAAGGAAAGGAAATGTTAGCCAGTCACCCTGGAAACTTTAGTCCAAAATGTATATTTTTCCAAGTTCATGCAATTTGTTTCCCAGCCACAGAAAGTCCAGTTTATGATTATGGAAGATAGACATTTCAACTTGTGGTGATGGTTTTATTACATTCCCAGAATGCATCCTCAGAGCTTTATATATTCTGCCTATATAATCTTTTTATTAAAAAGCTGCATTTTATAGCTGCTTCATTGCTGGTTCTAAGGGCATCTATCTGAAATCCCCAGTGCATGCTATTTATTACGTTTGGAGAGATAAACAGCAGAGCTATATGCTCTCTTGAGCCCCTGAATTATTTTAAGCAGAATTATTTAAGGCTGACAACATTTAGCTCTCTCATCTGAGGCCTGAATTTGTCAAATATACATTATTGGAAGGTGGTATCAAGGGCTAGGATTGCCAAGACTACAAGCGTATGATTTGAAACAGTGCCCCACAGTGGCAAACATGTATTACTGCAGCTTCTCTGGAAGAATGTCATCTTTTTAATAAGCACTCTCCTATTCTAAATATCAAGGTGGAGGAGAAGGGGGGGAATAATAATAATAATAATAATAATAATAATAATAATAATAATAAATGGGTTTTCTTTCACATATATTTCTGACCTTTAATCCTTTTATGGCAGACAGGACAAAATAGCCGTTCATCATCATCATCATCATCATCATATTTAATTACTTATTAATCACCCTCCATCCAAGAATCCTCTAAGCGATTTACAGCTAAATTGTAAAAGATAAAATACATACATACAGAATTTAAAAATTAACAGAGATCGAATGCTCTAGTAAAAAGCCAGGTCTTAAGTGCTAGAGTAAAAGGCCCTAAGTCACGCATGGCTCTCATATAGGGTGGCAAGGAATTCCATAAGGCAGGGGAGGAAATAGAAAAAGCCCTGCGTCTGGTCCTTTCCAAGCGCACTTCTCTAGGACCAGGTATATAGAGTAAGTTGCGTTGGGCTGGTCGTTGCGACTTCCGATGATGGGAGAAGGAGAGGCGGTCCCTAAGGTACGATGGACCATGGCCGTAAAGAATTTTAAAGGTCAGAACTAACATCTTATACAGGCCACGGTACTCAGTTGGAAGCCAATGTAAATGTTGCAGCACTGGTGTTATATGGCATTTCATGGGAGTTCTTGTGAGGAGCCTGGTTACCACATTCTGAACAATACGGAGCTTTCAGGTCATAGACATCGGAAGGCCAACATACAGGGTGTTGCAATAGTCCAGCCTAGACGTGACCGTGGCATGGATGACAGTTACCAGAGCCTTGTCAGATAGGTAGGGTGCCAGTTGCCTCGCTTGTCGTAGATGGAAAAAGGCCTGTTTGCTGGCAGCAGTGACCTGAGCTTCCATTGTCAGCTGCGAATTCCGGACGACACCTAAGCTCTTAACAGTGGTCAATGGAGATAGAGCAGCACCATTGAAGCTGGGTAACGGATGAGTCAGACTTGCCGGGCAGCCATGCCATGTCTTCGCCAGGTTCACCTTCAGTCTGCTAGCACATAGCCAGTTCGACAGAGCTTCCAGACATAGGGCGAAATTGTATGGCATTTACGTTGCTCCAGGTTCCAGGCGCAGAAGGAGTTGGGTATCGTCCGCATACTGGTAGCAGTCCAGGCCGAAACTCCGAGCCAAACTAGCAAGGGGTCTAACGTAGATGTTGAAGAGGAGAGAGAATTGCACCTTGGGGGACCCCACATAGGAGGGGGGATCTATTGGAGACTTGATCCATGTACTTCACACATTGACTCCGGTTCCGGAGAAATGGGCTGGACCAATTAAGGGCCTGACCGCGAACCCTGGACATGGCAAGACGGTGAATCATTAGATCATAGTCGACGGTGTCAAATGCTGCGGTAAGGTCATGAATTTCATGGAGTTTCTTTAGGCAAGGAGTACTTAGAGGTGGTTTGGCCAGCCTTTTCCTCTGACATTGGCTAGGCTCAAATTCAAGAAAAAAGAATTATGTTTGAGTAGTTTTTTGATAAGCACTTTCCAAAATTTCTTCCCAAATTTACCAGTGAGAGCAAAAGATACCAACAGATGCGTTTAACCCTGAAGCCACATCTGTTATTCTGGTGCTTTTATAAACTTTATTTTCCAAACAGAACTGAGGGGATAATAAGCATGAATAACAACACACAGCCCACCCAGAACGGACTATTTAAATTACAGCTCAGAAAGTGCTTTGTCAGTGCAAAAATGATTATCACATTCTCTGTGCAAAACTGAGACAGGAAAACTGCGGCGAAAAAGCATACCCTGCTTCATGTGCAGAAGAAGAATAAGATTGCACTAAACTGACTGATTGTAACTGATAAAAGTTTTGCCTACTCTAGTAAAGGCCAAGCATTCTAGCCGTGTGTGTATTAACATCCCTCCATATTTGCAGACTTGAGTTTTGCAGATTAGGTTATTCATGGATTTGAATTAAAATGTTCTCTTTAAGAACTTCTAGATCAGTGGTTCTCAACTTGTGGATCTCCAGGTGTTTTGGCCTACAACTCCCAGAAATCCCAGTTACCTTACCAGTTGTTAGGATTTCTGGTAGTTGACAGCCAAAACATCAAAGGACCCACAGGTTGAGAACCACGGTTCTAGATCCTCTAGTGTGACTCTGTTGTCAACTTCCTCCAGTCATGCTGGAGGACCTGAAAATTTGTAGAGAGATCCGCTCTCTTGGAATCTGTAGACCTTCCAAGGCAATTTTATGACCAGCTTCCAGTAGAAGTTGGCCATAAGCATGTTGGAACATCTAGAAATGCCCAGAGAGATGTACTTTATGATAATGTCTTTATTTATTTATTTTCCATATACCGCCCCTCTCAACCCAGATGCGACTTGAGGTGGTTTATGGTTCTTCACTTTCCTCACCATGCTAAAACAGTAGATGTGGCTCTTAATGGTTCTTAATGAGACATGTTGCATTATCATATGATGTCTACACCCTATACCACTGGAGAAATTATACTGTTTTAAGTGATATTGCACAACTAACATCCACTGGCAATAATGAAAGGACGAAGGCAGTGACATCTCTGGCCCATCTTCTGTTTGGATATCAACCAGCATGCCAATGACTTAAATCAAGAAATAGTTTTCTAAGATTTACAGAAATACTTCCAGGAACACCTTAGCAAGCGAGAGTCCAAAAGTGGCAGGCAAAAATCCAGAACCTCAAGCCATGGCTGATACTGAATGAGAGACTCCTCCTTAGGCACACACAGGACTGGGCGACTTGGAAGGCGCTGAACAGACTGTGTTCTGGCACCATGAAATGCAGAGCCAATCTTAAGAAAAGAGGCTACAAATTGGAGTCAATTACATGCGAGTGTGGAAAAGAGCAAACCACAGACCACCTATTAGAATGCAACCTGAGCCCTGCCACATGCACAATGGAGGACCTTCTTATAGCAACACCAGAGGCACTCCAAGTGGCCACCTACTGTTGATCTTTGAAGTCTTTGCATCATGTCACTAGGATGGGTGAAAGACAACTATTGTGTGAGCTTGGCCAGAATCAGATATCTTAGGGGACACCCATCATTCTGGCAAATATAAAAAATAGGGCTTTCTCTGTAACTGCATGTCATCTTCCTTTCTAGGAGCCTCCATGGCATGATGGGTAAAACCCTTGTGCCAGCAGGACTTAAGACCGACAGATCAGAGGTTAGAATCCAAAGACAGTGTATGAGCTCCCTCTGTCAACTCCAGCTCCCCATGCAGGGACATGAGAGAATGTCCTTGCAGATGGCCAATACTCTCACACTGGAAGCAACTTGCAATTTCTCAAGTCACTCCTGACACACACAAAAAAGAAATCTTCCTTTCTAGTTGGGCCGTATTCCTCCTTGCAAAATTCACAGCATGCAGTCAAAGGAGCATTATTTCTTAGGTCTTCAGGTTTTCAAACTGGATTTTTATTTTCAAACTGGGAATCAATGCCTTTGGACAAAGACAACAAGTGTAATTGCAATAGTTACAGGTGTTCCAGAAGAAAGTCCAAATGGACCACAACAGATTGCCATATCATAGAATTACTATAAGAAGTAACACAACTTGTAACATGCCATATTATTTCAAAACGCCTCGCTGATTGTGAGATCTAACTCATTATATGATATTTTTAGATTGTACTATTAGCATTGAATCCTTGCTATAAGCTGGTCCCTCTACGGAGGTTGAGAAGATTGGGATATAAAAGTTTTAAATAAATAAATCTTGCTTTCATAGTTCATTCCTAGACGCCAGATGAGTTGGAAACAATGGCCCTTGTGGTTTCTTCCAACTCTGTTTTCCTAGATTCTTCTACAAAATCCAAACTATTGATGGTCCTAAACTCTAAAAGTGACATTTGGCAGATAGTGATACTGAGAGTGTAAAAATCATTTTAATAATAGTAAACCCCATGCCATTTCTCATTTTTCTACTCACATAGAATCCTGTTGGTTAGTGCCAACCAAAGTAGACCCATTGAATCAGTTGTTGTATTGTGAGTCTGTACATAAATAAATCTCATTGATTCAACAGGTTAACTCTTGTTTAAAATAACTAGAATTTAGGTCACAACATACTAGAGATATAATTATTATCTACAAAAAGATCAGAAGTGCATTTGTAAAATAGACACAACTTCTAAAATCAGAAAGAACAAGTGACTCTTCTATGGAAAGTACACTCCACTAGATGTCAGTGTAAGACAGAAAATACAGAAATCTCTGAAATTTCTCCTGGGACTGTTGGAAATGGGCATGACTGACACAATAATTGGCAGATTAAGAACACAAATTGGGCCTTCAATCAAATGCGTGGTAGAAAGAAAGAGATTTAAATACACATGTTTAAAGCTGCAACTTTAAAAGAGGAAATAGTAACTGTCAATCCAAGAGCAAACAAGGCTCTCAGCCACACTGCTACAGTCTTTTGCAAATGTCTTTTCCAGAGTTCATGAATAAGTGGTGAACTCATAATGGAAATAAATGCTGATTTGGAAGAAGTGTGAAGACTGTAAGTAGCCTCCAAGAGGTTCGTTTTCCTGTGCATCTCATCCCATTTTTTAAGTCATTTCTTATTACCGTATGTACTTTTGTATGTGTCTTTGGTATGAATGGAGCAGATGGATCCTTGAGGAACCTTGTACATTTCTGAGAATGAATTGCCTTTTCTTCTGTGTAATAAACAGCTTCACACATCACTTGGCAAAGTTCAAAACTGAGCATAGGACATTATACTAGATTTGGGAAAGTTTTCACTGATTGGTATATTCTCCTGGTGGTATGATTTTTGGTTAGGTGCACCATTAAGATGCCATCTTAGGCCTCTTCTATGCTGCCCTATATTCCAAACTTATCTGATTCAAGATTATCTGTTTATCCCAGATTAAATGACAATGGAGACTCATATAATCCCATTCAAATCAAATAATCTGCGATCAGATCATGGGATATAGGACAGTGTAAATCCAATCTTAGTTAACTATTTGAGTGAAGCCAGTGTCTGTTTGGTTGATAGACTTTTTAATCACATGGATTAACCACAAGAAAATAGACCAATTTATGCAAGTTCCACTTTTTCACACAACCAGTTAACTGAGTGGAGTGATATGCACCCAATTCAGATACATGGTGTCAACAGTTCTATTGTAGTATTAGATGAAGAAGGCCGGTATGTCAGCGATCCTCAAGTTTTCAATGACATATATTTAAAATGATTGTTACTTCTATCACCAGGAGTCCCTTTGCTCAGATTCCATTTATTTATTTATTTATTTATTTATTTACTATAATTGTATATCGCCCCTCTCAGCCTGCAGGCAACTCAGGGCAGTTAACAAAGGCAACAATTCAATGCCCAACAACAGGATAAAACATTTTAAAACATTGACATATAATATAAAATTATAAAAAGATCAATTAAAAACATATCTCATATGTGTCTCTTAATTAAAAAAACGTCGTTCAAAATCATCATCCAATCGTTCCATATTCCTAGGTCTGTTTCACTGCCTTGTCAAACGCTTGCTCAAACAGCCAAGTCTTAACTTTTATCCGGAATGCAAAAAGGGATGGGGCCGATCTAATGTCCCCAGGAAGGGCATTCCATAGCTAAGGGTCCACCACTGAGAAGGCCCTGTCTCTTGTCCCTGCCATTGTTATGCCAGTTATACCCCTTCTTATGGAGGATGGTTTTGACACAATGGTTAACATGTCAATTACTTACTAGTTAGATTACTGTAGAGCAGTGATTGTCAACCTTTTTGAAACTGAGTGCCCAAACTGGGAATGAGGTGGGCACTCGGGGGGGGGGTAAGCAAGTGGAGAGGCAGCTGGGGCAGGAGAGCAAGTGGGTGACAGTCAGGTTGACAAATGGGGGTGTGGGTAAGTGGGGATCAGTCAAGCGGAGACAGCAGGATATGAGTAAGCGAGCTGGCAGGCAGGCAGGCAAGTGCGGGGCATAATGGCAAGTGGGTGGGCAGGCAAGTGAGCAGGGGGCAGGCAATGGTGCATATGCAAGGAGAGAGGGCACTGCAAGCCCCTTCTGACATACGTGTCATAGGTTCGTGATCACTGCTGCCGAGTGCACCTCTAACAGACCAACGAGTGACCATCTATATATATAAATCTGTTAGGTTGGTTCAACGGGACAGCAAAACTCTAAAAAACCCCAACGAAACTTAACCAAAATTCCCATGCCCATAACACAACCCACAAGGTACAGACATATCTACTCAAAATGAAAAACAACACAACAACACACTCACAAAACGACAAAACAACAAAACTAAAAAAAAACCCACGAAACTTAACCAAAATTCCCATGCCCATAACACAACCCACAAGGTACAGACATATCTACTCAAAATGAAAAACAACACAACAACACACTCACAAAACGACAAAACAACAAAACTAAAAAAAACCCACGAAACTTAACCAAAATTCCCATGCCCATAACACAACCCACAAGGTACAAACATATCTACTCAAAATGAAAAACAACACAACAACACACTCACAAAATGGCAAAACAACTGAGCATGTGCATTGGCGCCCAGCCGCAAGTTCCCTGGCACGCACACACAGCCTACCGGCCAACGTTCCCTCTGCGGAAGCCATGCCCACTCCAAGCCCTGCCGCACCACTTTCCGCACACACACACCCCCTGCCGCACGCACACACACAACCCCACGCTCCGTCACTCCCCCCACCGCTGCACACACACACGCAACCCCATGCTCCATCACTCCCCCGCCGCCGCACACACACACGCAACCTCACGCTCCATCACTCCCCCCGTCGCACACACACACACAACCCCACGCCCCATCACTCTCCCCGCCGCCGCACACACACACGCAACCCCACGCTCCATCACTCCCTCCGCCGCCGCACACACACACTCAACCCCACTCCCCCCGCCACCGCACACACACACGCAACCCCACGCTCCATCACTCCCCCCGCCGCCACACACACACGCAACCCCACGCTCCATCACTCCCCCACCGCCACACACACACACACAACCCCACGCTCCATCACTCCCCCCCGCCGCCGCACACACACACACAACCCCACGCTCCATCACTCCCCCGCCGCCGCACACACACACGCAACCGCACTCCCCCGCCGCTGCACACACACACACAACCCCATGCTCCATCACTCCCCCCGCCGCCACAAACACATACACAACCCCACTCCCCCCGCCGCCGCACACACACACACACAACCCCATGCTCCATCACTCCCCCCGCCGCCACACACACATACACAACCCCACTCCCCCTGCCGCCGCACACACACACGCAACCCCATGCTCCATCACTCCCCCTGCCGCCGCACACACACACGCAACCCCACGCTCCATCACTCCCCCGCCCCAATCTTACCTCCTTTTACTTCACACCACCTCCAAACTCCACCCCGCCCCTTCCCACCCTGTCAAAATCCAGGAAAGACAAGAAGGAAGGAAAGAAGGAAGAAAGGGAAAGGGAGGTAAAGGAAAAGGGGGAAGGAAGGAAAGTTTGAGAAAGAAGGAAGAAGAAAGGGAAAGAAAAGGAAAGATGGAAGGAAAGAAGTGAGAGACAGCAGAAGAGAAAGAAAAAGGGGGAAGGAAGGAAAGAGGTAGAGAAGGAAGAAATGAGACACAGAGGGAGGGAAAGAAAAAGGGGGAAGGAAGGAAGGGGAGAAGGAAAGAAAAAAGAGAATGAAGGAAGGAAAGAGGGAGTGAAGGAAGGGGGAAGATGTAGAGAAAGAGGGAGGGAAGGAAAGAAGGAAAGAGAGAAGGAAGAAAAGAGACCAGAAGAGAAAGAAAAAGGGGGAAGGAAGGAAAGAGATAGAGAAGGAAGAGGAGAAGGAAAGATGAGAGGGAAGGGAGGAAGGAAGGAGGGAAAGAAGGAGAGAAAGAGGGAAGGTTGGCCACAGCAACACGTGGTGGGTAAAGGTTGTTATTTCTATTATTATTATGATGCTATTCTTCCTATTAGACCCTGGGGGGATGGGTGAGGTGTCAGGTCCCAGAGGCAATACATTGCATTATTGTTATTGTTATGATGGTGGTGAAATAAAAGGAAATAAAAAGTGAAAGAAGGAAGCAAACAGGGAGGGAAGAAAGGCAAAGGAAGAAAGGGGGAGGGAATGAAGGAAAGAGAGAAGGATGAAACCAAGTAGTGAAAGAAGGAAAGAAAGAAAGAAAGAAAGAGGTAGAGAAGGAAGAAAGGAGAGAAAGGGGGAGGAAAAGGTGGAAGGAATAGGTAGGTACCTCTCTTTTCATAATAGTCCAGATATCTACCTCAACTTTGATAAGTTTTACTATAGGCCACAGCAACGCGTGGCAGGGCACAGCTAGTTACTCATAAAACCACTGAAAAGCACAATGGAATTTATTTATGTATTTATTTATTTATTTATTTATTTACTAACTTTACTTTATTTGTATACCGCCTTTCTCAGCCTTATTGGCTGAGAATAAACTTAAAAAGCCAAAAAATAAAAAAATACATTACAACGCATGCGCAAAACCACATATATACACACATACACAAATATATACATACAAAAAACACATATACACAGACTGGCCCACAGCAACACGTGGCAGAGATAGCTAGTCCTACATAAAATTAGGATTCTAATCTGATATCTGGCCATTTGCTTTACTCCCATGTTGCCGAGGTGTCTCCAATTAACAAGGGAGTGAAAATCCACTTTATGACTCCTACACAACTTGGTAATTCCAAAAGCCTTTTACAATTGCAAGTAGGAAACACGTCAAGTGGAAAGATAATGCACTGAAAAGATCCTATCAGAGTGGGTGGATACAAATCCTCACAGTGTATATACACAGTCAGTTTTTTTCCCCCTCAAGGTATAGCGGAAACTTTTCAAATTATATATTTAGTCTGTCATGTTGCTGGGTCCAGCAATATTGACAGTTTATTGTCTTCCTGTTTCCCTTTCTCCTGCTCAGAAGCATTTGTCTTTCAAAAGGTTGGGTACAATTTTCAGCACGGATAAGTTTTTGATCAGATTTTCACCAAAAGTCACATATTTTTACCTATATGCCATCACACCAATTCTCAAATAGTCCCTCAGTCACATTCTCTGGTATCTCCTCTCTACTACACTATGCTATATAAAAAAACAGTTTTTATAATATATTCCAGCAATGCAGTATGCTGCCTTCAGGGTCATCTTTGTGACCCTGGATAGTGTTGCCAGGTTTGCAAAAGAGTAATAATAGTCAAAATTCATAATATGTAGGGCTGGCATTCTTTGAGAGGCTATTAACAAGTTAATGCTTTACATGAATGAAAAATCGAAGTATTGATGTAAGTTAACAAAGCCATGTATTTCTCTGTGGAATAAATATATTGTCCATGTTTATAAATAATATGACGCACACATTTCTTTATAAAGGTCCCACAATTATAAATATGAGATAGGGAGTCTACAAGGGAAAAGCTTTCGAAACTTCAAATAGGAAACATCTCTTTTAAGGGACAACTTTTAAGGAAACATCTCTTGTCAGGAGCAACTTCAGACACTGCAAGACGCTTCTGGTGTCAGAGAATTGGCCATCTACAATTGCCCAGGAGATACCCAGATGTTTGATGTTTTACCATCCTTGTGGGAGGCTTCTCTCATGTCCCCGCATGGGGAGCTGGAGCTGACAGAAGGAGCTCAACCTGCTCTCCTGGATGCCAGCACAAGGTTTTAATCCACTACACCACCAGGGGCATGTTAGTTTGATAAAGGGCAGGTTTTCTGATCCTTAAGAGAGTAAGAGACTTTTCTCACAGCAAAGGCTACCCAAATCCTTGCAACCCATATAGAATTCCATGCCATTTCTCCTTTTAAGATCATCTCAGGCTTATCCATGTGATAACCTACCCCCCCCCCCCCACTACCACCACCATCTATGGGACCTCTTTTTCTAAAATGTGGGAAATGGCCTTTCCATTGCTATATGACATTTTATTCCTTATAATTCCAATACTAGACACTCTCACCTTCAAAACACTGCTGCCGCAGAAAGCCTATATATTTGAACTCAATTACTCCAATAGCACTACTCTAGTAGTACTGCTCAGAGGCAAGTATGTATAAGAAGAGTTTATGAAAGACATAGTCATGTTAGTCTGGATCAGTACACAAAAGAATATTGTAACATAGTAGTTTCCAATATTTTTCGAGTTGTGACCCCATTTTATAGGGACAAAGTGACTGCGACCCAGATACATTAAAAATAGGTGAGCCATGATCCCAATACATTAAGAATTAGAGTTGTTAGTGCTGCTATAGTGATAACTATGGTGTCTGGGCCTTCTAGCACTGCTCAGCTTGTGGCTGATTGCTCTTGGCTGACTGCTTGACTGGCCAAAGCAGGGAAATAACACGATGTGCTGGGTGTCAGATTCCTGGAAGCAGAATCATTCAATTTTGTGTCAACATATAATGTATTATATTTCACAAAATTTGCTGGTATCAAAGAAAAACTGTTGCTGCCCACAAGAAACAAGGATAGGTACTCAGCACGCATGCATCACTAAGAATCCATCAAAACCAAGCAACCCTAGCATTCTGTAGAGCCAATCCCCAAACTGCATATGAACCTGGACCTCACAACAAACTAACCCAACGAATGAAAGATGGTAGCACATTTATGCAAACAAATCTTTTGTGGGATGGTGTGCTTATTTTTGATTTTCCATTTTTAAGATTTTGATAGCTTACCACTGTCCAGCTACCCGACGACTCATGGGATGGGAACCACTTGTAGAGCCTTTGAGACTAAACATCAGAGAATAGGAAATAAAGGTAATAGAAAAATGTAATAAAGATGGTGCCACATTTCCCATATCAACAAAACTATAACCACAAATGTTGGCAAGGATGTAGAGTTAAAGGAACATATATCCATATGTGGTGGGAATGTGATACATTAAAAATATTTTGATCAGAAACAGTACAAGAAATTAATAGAATATTGGGGAAATATCTGGTTCAGAATAAGAATAAATGTACCATGCAAAATATAAAAATATGGAATTTAGGAAGAAGAATATTTAACAAAACATGACCACACACTATTACTGCAAAAAATAGCTTATGCTTAGAAAGGGGCACAAACATGCAATGTATGTAAATGGAAACCATCGCTAGTAGGTATGATGCTTGATTTTATGTGAAAAAGAAAAGCTACATTTAATAGTTAGAAAAATGAAGATGAGTGGATTAGAAAATGGGGGAAAGTGATGGATTATGTAAATGGGATAGCAGAGGACAAGGAGCTGAAAGATACAAATGAAAGTATCTGTAGGAAATGTAATGGATGTCACAATAAATACTTAGGTTCCTGAGGGGGAGGAAATATTTTACAATGTGAGAAAATAAAATTAGTATGGAAGATTTTGATGTATTGAATATTATGTGAATTAATGATGCATTGTTGAACTTCATATCTGATATTGTGGTTACTTTTATTTCTTGTATTCTTTGGAAAGAATAATAATAAAAGAATAATAAATAAAAAGAGACTAAACATCAGATGCACCTGAGGAAGTTGATTTAAGTCTACAAAAACCTATGCTATTGGCTTCTTTCTCTCACCTATTATTATTATTATAACTTTATTTGTACCCCGCTAGCATCTCCCAAGGGATTCGATGCGGCTTACAACTGGCCGAGGCCCACACAATACAACAATACAACAATACAGTACCTAGCAAATAAAACAGTTAAGCAAAAACAATAACAAAAGCAATATAACAAGACATTATTAAAACTGAGCCGGCCAGAGTAGGGGTACAGGGTTAAAAGTGCTGATGTGTCGGAGGGATATGGGATTATAGTATAAGTGCGGTGTGCGGTGATCTTGGTTCTAACTAAAGTGCTTCTGGGATTTGGTACTGGGGTTCCTAGTCTGAAAAGGCACATTGGAACAGCCAGGTTTTCAAATTCTTCCTGAAGACTGCCAGTGTAGGGGCTTGTCTGAGGTCTTTCGGGGGGGCATTCCAGAGGCGGGGGGCCACCACAGAGAAGGCCCTGTTTTGTGTCCCCACCAAGCGCGCTTGTGACGCGGGTGGGATCACGAGCAGGGTCTCTCCAGATGACCGGAGTGAGCGTGTGGGTTCGTAGACAACGATACGGTCACGCAGGTAGGGTGGTCCCAAACCGTTCAGGGCTTTGTAGGTAAGCACCTGCACCTTAAATTGGGCTCGGAAAATAAACGGCAGCCAGTGGAGCTCCTTGAACAGGAGGGTTGACCTCTCTCTGTAGTGGGCCCCAGTTAACATCCTGGCTGCTGCCCGTTGGACCAATTGGAGTTTCTGAGCCGTTTTCAAGGGCAGCCCCACGTAGAGTGCATTGCAGTAATCCAGTCTGGAGGTGACTAAGGCGTGGACCACCCCGGCCAGATCAGCCTTAGCGAGGTACGGTCGTAGCTGGCGCACAAGTTTCAGTTGTGCAAAGGCCCTCCCGGCCACCGCTGACGCCTGAGCCTCAAGCGAAGCGATGAGTCCAGGAGGACTCCCAAGCTACGGACCTGTGACTTCAGGGGGAGTGTAACCCCGTCCAACACAGGTTGCCACCCTATACCCCGATCTGGTTTACGATCGACCAGGAGGACCTCTGTCTTGTCGGGATTGATCTTCAGCTTGTTCGTCCTCATCCAGATAGACACAGCGGCCAGGCACTCGTCTAGCACCCGAGAGGCCTCCTTGGAATTAGGTGGAAAAGAGTAGTAGAGTTGTGTGTCATCTGCGTAGAGATGGCACCCAACTCCAAAACTCCGGATGACCTCTCCCAGCGGTTTCATGTAGATGTTAAAAAGCATGGGAGATAGAATAGAGCCTTGCGGGACCCCACAGGTCAAGGGCCAGGGGTCCGAGCAGGCATCTCCCAGCTTCACCATCTGGGTTCGTCCCTCCAGGAAGGACCGGAGCCACGACAGCACCGAGCCCCCGAGACCCATCCCAGAGAGGCGATCGAAGGATACCATGATCGATGGTATCGAAAGCCACTGAGATGTCCAAGAGAATCAGCAGGGTCACACTCCCCCTGTCCAGTCCTAGTCACAGTAGTGCTACAAGATTCCTTTGCTCATTAAATGGAAGTTCAACAGCCAGATCTAAATCTTAATTGGCTCTAACCCTTCTCACTAATCCTTTCACTGTCTTCTCTTAACCCTAGGTGAACCCAACTCACTGCCCTTAATTCCTATCCTTAACTGACTCCTATCCCTCTCTTCTGACTCTTTACTGTCACCTTTCTAACTCTAAATAACCCTTCTTAACTGCTGTTGTAAAAGTTAACATGGTATAGAGGTTTAAGCATTGGATTATGACTTTGGAGACAAGGGTTTCATTCCCTACTTGACCTCAGAAACCTATTGGATGATTGTGGGTAACACACTCAGCCCTGTGCCAACAGGACTGAAGACCGACAGGTCGCAGGTTCAAATCCGGGTAGAGCACGGATGAGCTCCGTCTATCAGCTCCAGCTCCTCATGCGGGGACATGAGAAAAGCCTCCCACAAGGATGGTTAAAACATCAAAACATCCGAGCGTCCCCTGGGCAACATCCTTGCAGGCGGCCAATTCTCTCACACCAGAAGCGACTTGCAGTTTCTCAAGTCACTTCTGACATGACAAAAAAAAAAATCAAAACCCTCAGCCCCAGAAAACCCCATTATGGGGTTACTATAAGTTGGAAACATAGATGCATAACAATAACGTTCAAACCACTTCCTCACAATGACTGGTCTATTAAAAACGCTAGTTTTCAAGCTCAGCAGTTAACTTCTAGTGACTCCCAGTATTCATTTTTTTCCCCATTTGGGACAATTTTATAAGCATGGGTAGCCCTGGAGGGTCCCTAAAATTTCATATTACAGCTACAGTTGCCTACCTCTGATATAAATAATGCTAGCATGGCAGGGATAGAATCTTCTCTTTGCTATTACAATGTACCTTTGAGTCAACTCTAATTTAAGGTGACCTTATGATGGAGTTTTCTTGGCCAGGTTTAATCAGAGGAGATCTTCCTCTATGTTTGAGAGTATGTGGTTTCCCTATGTCAGAAAATAGGTTTTCATAATGGTATGGAAACCCAGGTCTCTGAACGTCAACATAACATGTTGTTGTTTATTTGTTCAGTTGCTTCCGACTCTTCGTGACTTCATGGACCAGCCCATGCCAGAACTGCCTGTCAGCCGTCACCACCCCCAGCTCCTTCAGAGTCAAGCCAGTCACTTCAAGGATACCATCCATCCATCTTGCCCTTGATCAGCCCCTCTTTCTTTTTCCTTCCGTTTTCCCCAGCATCATTGTCTTCTCTGGGCTTTCCTGTCTTTTCATGATGTGGCCAAAGTACTTCATTTTTGCCCCTAATATCCTTCCCTCCAATGAACAGTCAGGCTTTATTTCCTAACGTATGGACTGGTTGAATCTTCTTGCGGTACAAGGCACTCTCAGAATTTTCCTCCAATACATCAGTTTAAAAGCATCTATCTTCCTTTGCTCAGCCTTCCTTATGGTCCAGCTCTCACATCCATAGGTTGTACCTCCTTTCTATCTGTTCTGTCCTGTCTGTCCAAATGGCATTCAATGTTTGCCGCAGATGTGTACTGTGATTTGCCTTGAATCCCCTTGGGGAGATAGGGCAGAATATAAAGAAAGTGTTGTTGTTGTTGATGATGATGATGTTGCTGTTGTTGTTGTTGTTGTTGTTAGTGCCTTGGCTAGATGATATGTAATCACTGAAGATATAGTGTAAACAACCTCAAGTCCTTTCGGGAAGAGGGGGTGGGATATAAATTAAGCTTCTTGTTGTTATTGTTGTTGTTGTTGTCGTTGTTGTCATCGTCTGTCAGAGTGCTTGTGTTTCACTAATCTAAAAATGCCAGGCTTCTATAGCATTGAGCCATCCAGGTTAAAGTAGTATCGAACTACATTAATTCTACAGTGTAAATGCACCCCTAATCCAATACTAGTGCCACTCTGGATTTCATTTTATTTGTTTTATTTTCTGACAGTCTTGAAAATCATTCATCTACTCAGTTAAAGAAATCCATCAAATTCATGTTTTAAAAACCCCTCTTATTTTGCTTATTTTATTTTATTTATTTTATTTTATTTTTATTGTCTCTAATGCCTTTGTTTTAGTTTGATTGCCTTGAACTACAACATCATTAGTGGAAATACATATAAAACATTTCAGAAATGTATTCCTGCATCACTTTAACTGAATTGCCACTGTTCAGAATTCTGTGTTGCCTTGGCAACTGCTGATGACATCAAACATAGTACAATATGGACAGGAAGGAAAACATAATAAACAGAGATGGAAAATTACTAGTAGCCTGCAACTTTTAAAAGGCGTTCAGGAAAGCAGGAAGAGAACACATAAACAAACCCAAACTAGCCAGCCTTTAAGAGCGCAAGTGCTTTATCTTAATGCATGCAGGAAAGAAATGGTAGAGCTGTGAAATTTTAGGTTGGTATCCAAATCTATCATCGTTTGTGGTGTGAGATGCTAAATTTTGCACTAAATGTTTGATGTGTTCTTTTCAGATCAGTATCACTTTTACATGTTCCTTCCAATTTCTACATCAGGCTATGCTTTTTTTTCAATGCTACAAAATCAGCAAATCAGGGGAGCAGATACAATTGTGCCAAATATAGTAGGGAAACTATTTACAGAATTTTCAGGTATGATATCACCATCAACAGGGAATTCTATCTTATCTACCATCTATCATCTCTGTCTGTCTGTCTGTCTCTGTATGTGTGTGTGGATACATACATGCATACACATGATTTTATACTACTTGCAGCTATAAGAAGCTCCTAAAATGGCTTACAAGGACAAAACAACATCACATTGCAAATTAAAACTAAAAATATATTAAGCCTCCCCATCTAAATACATTCAGAGATGAATTGCTTTGACTTTGGGGGAACGGGGGAACGGGGGGAGTAATTGTATAACCAAAGAAGTGATTACCAAGCAAACTTGCTTTTTCTTTGGATAGTGAGACATATAAATTGGAATATAAAATGGGAAGGAGGTGCTATTTCAGATTCCCCAAGCTTTACATTACATTACATGACTGCATAGTCAAGCAGTGTCATCTTCAACTGGGTCCAGAAATAAAACAGAAAGCTGTGTATTTAACAAGATGAGTATTATGTGGTCTAGACAACATACAATAGAGAGCAATCTCTAAAGTAGGAGAGCGTTCTACTATATCATCAACAATTTCCAAACACTTTTCCAGGATATCCAGGCATAAAGTACAAGTCAGACCATGTAGTTCCCATTGGGACAGAGTGCTTATGCTATTAGACTTTATTCCATAAAGGAGGCAAAACTGGCATTGAAGCACCTTTGGTGGTGGTCCTTAACAGACAATACTGTGCACATCGTGTTGTTAGTCTGCCTGTGATAAACCTGCCCCCTGCTGTTGGTGAGAAGACCTGTTAATAGACACAGATCCCGCCATGTTCCTGTGAAATAGTGCAATAGAGCCATTCCGTTTCTGTGTTGACATATCAGCACTGAAGTTATGTCTCTCTTCCCCTTGGGCGTTCCCCTTGGATATTCAAATCCAAATTGTTGGATTTAAAGTCTGACTTACTTTTTAATAATTAAACATACCTGGAATTTCAAAATTTCTTTTAAAACTGTGTCAAAAACTACAAAGAAATGTAAGTACAGGAGATAAGAGTTATTATGTTATGCAGAAGTAGGAGTGAAGGAACACAGATCCATGAATCGGTGTAGTTCTGTGAATGCAGAGGTATGCGCGTTCATATCTCTGCATTCATACATCTGAGTGCTCATATTAAGATATTGCTGTGATTGGTAATTACACAATTGCTCTTAGATAGTGGCTTCATAGAGTGAAGTCCATTGTTTTAATATAGAATTGAATTCATTCACTGCATTATCAGCAAACCAGGCATCACTCTCTCCTAAATTCTGAAATGTTGGTAAATGTGTGGACTAGGAAATGGAGCCCCTGGTGGTGCAGTGGGTTAAAGCACTGAGCTGCTGAGCTTGTTGATCGAAAGGTCGCAGGTTCAATTCCGGGGAGCGGCGTGAGCTTCCGCTGTCAGCCCTAGCTTCTGCCAACCTAGCAGTTCGAAAACATGCAAATGTGAGTAGATCAATAGGTACCGCTCCGGCGGGAAGGTAACAGCGTTCCATGCAGTCATGCCAGCCACGTGACCTTGGAGATGTCTACGGACAACGCTGGCTCTTCGGCTTAGAAATGGAGATGAGCACCACACCCCAGAGTCAGACATGACTGGACTTAATGTCAGGGGACTACCTTTACCTTTAGGAAATGTAACTCTTTGGTTCATTGGCTTCTGTTGCTTAAACGAAATGGTTACATATAAGGAAAAAAGAGCCATCACCATGTGACAGACTGATGGAATAAACTATTCAATCCAAGCATACATTGTCTACATGTAAAAAAAAAAAAAACCCAAACAAGAGGGCCAGTGGCCAAATGTAAAATAAAAGTAATGGAACATTGTTAGATATTCTCAGTGCAACCAAAGGAAAATCCCATCAAAGTAAATCATGCCCCATTATTCTTCATGTATGCATAAAACAGCCATCGAGGATTTGGCCCCCAGAGTATCATAGCTTTGGAATGTATTTGATTAAGAAGAGGGGATGATTACTGGCAGCTGGTATTCAGAGCTTCTGAGTAATTGCCAGAAAAGCAATGACAATGTGGGTGCCAAGCGCCTGTGAACTTTGGCTCAGCTTCTGACGCAGCAGCACTAAATATTCTGAAGGTCACATGATTGAGTGAAGTCAAACTATAGCTCTGATTTCACAGACATTATTTGCAGGGATGAAGTCATTCTCTGTCCTTAAGTTTGCTTTCCCACAAGGACAGCCCAAAGCTTTTCACTGCTATTTTCAATCCTTACAAGAATAATGCTGCCTCATCTCCCAGCTATAGTTGACAGAGAACAAGGTTATTCACTGGCTCTTGATTCCTTTCTTATCTTCTCCATGTGAGAATGCCCTTTCGTTTTCTGAAGTCCCCAGCTATTGTTTTATATCTGTGCTCATTAGATTTACTAATCATTATTTACAAACCATAGTTATACCATAGTTATACCATTTTGATCTAACTCTAGTGCATGAACCAATCAATGACCTTTTTACTTCTCAACAGCTAAGGATAATTTAGGGAGGGAACAGCAGTTTTTCCATATTCATACACACAAGTTGTGGGAAGATGTAGGTGACAGTAAGATATTAAAATGTAACCTGCATTTTATTGGCATTGGTGTCTGTTGTGTTTATTATAATATATGCATTTTAACGGTGTTGTATTTGTCTGTATGTTTTAACCACATTGTACTCTGCCTTCAGCCATTAGTGTTAAAGCACTAAGCTGCTGAGCTTGTTGATCAAAAGGTCGCAGGTTCGATTCCGGGGAGCGGCGTGAGCTTCTGCTGTCAGCCCTAGCTTCTGCCAACCTAGCAGTTCGAAAACATGCAAATGTGAGTAGATCAATAGATACCGCTCCGGTGGGAAGGTAACGGCGCTCCATGCAGTCATGCCGGCCACATGACCTTGGAGGTGTCTACGGACAACGCTGGCTCTTCGGCTTAGAAATGGAGATGAGCACCACACCCCAGAGTCAGACATGACTGGACTTAATGTCAGGGGACTACCTTTACCTTTTTACTCTGCCTTCAGTCATAGGGAGGTAATAAATGAAAATATCATCGTCGTCATCATCATCATCTAATATAACCCTGATTGTTGAGAATCATGGTGAACTGTAAAATTATCCTTACATTAAATGAATGTGTAAAATGGTGGGCAGAAACAAAGAGGCAGCCTCCTCTATAGCTCAATGTGCAAAGGTTAATAATGCTTCCGGGCATGTGGCAGTGAGCAGTGAACAAGGTTTCACTGTATGCCCCTGTATCCAATTTATCTTTTACTATTCATGCAATGTAATAATTAGGCTAACAACCTCTAAAATTAGTGTTTTCTCAAAATAGATAATATAGATGTTATCTATAATTTATGGGTGGATGGAGTTTTTCAAAATGTTGTTATAAATGGCAGTTCCTAATTGCTTCTGTCATAAACATCGCCAATAATGAAATAATAATGAAATTTTGAAAGTTTTGTTAGAATTCTGAAATTTTCACCACCAGAACTTTAGCAACACTGTAGAAGAAAAGCAGCAGTGCCCCCTAGTTTACACCACCAGAACTTTAGTTTTCTAAATACTTTAGAACAGTGGTTCTCAACCTGAGAACCACTGCTTTAGAACCATTCAGAACCATAAATTGCCCATGCCTAGTTGGTACTATCTACAAATATCTTGAACGTTCTGTCAAGTTACTCAGGTCTCACCAAAAAAACCATTCTTGTCAGCAGAGATGCCACCCATATGTAGATGCCTCAGGGTCAACACTACTGCACAACAGAAGCTGCACACAAGAAGAGAAGGATGCAAAGTGGGCTGAGGAAGTAGACCTTCCAGCAGCTCAGCTACCTGCTCTGTGCATAACAGTTGAGGTCAGATTACATTGCGCTACTTGGTGTCTATTTTGCTTTTCAGATCACATTTCAACAAGACAACTCCTTTGAGATCTGAATAACCCAGACAAAGACACTACATGGGTTGCTTTTGGCATTACAGACTACATTTGAAAATCATGTAGCAGCACAACTGTGACTATGGCTTTGTGTTAAAGTGGTTTGTTTCATCATAAGTATAATGTCACGAAGGGTAGGAACTGGGGATGAAAGGCTTCCAACAATAAGCCATAAAATTCTAGATGGCAGAATGAACTATTGAAAGAACCTTTCCATCCTATTGATCGTTCCATTAGTTTGTATGTGTGTGCACATGTTCAGGTTGTGTATCTATAACTTGAATGGGAAGGGAAAATAAATTTTCATCAAGGCTGGTGTTACCAGCTTACCATTCCCCTATGAAAACATTTCTGTATGGACAGCGTGTCTCCTGGTTTGGAAAGGAACAATTCCACTTGTAAATCTTGCTTCTCGACAGATGACTTTGGAAGGAATGTAAAGCAAGGCTGCTTAAGTGGTTTCATATGTAAGAGAGCACAGTATGTCTTCCAGTGGTCTAAATGCCAAGATAGCAGTTGGCTAAAAAAGAAGTAATGGTTTTGGGTTACTGAGCACACCGATAGGTCACTGCTATCCTCTATTTGCAAAACGTGTTTTTTTTTTTAAAGTTAGCCTAAGGTCTCACATGTGCTACCTCAAGCCAACTACAGATCCTGATGTGGTCTGACCTTATTAACCCTTATAGCTCTAGCCATCTCAATTACGGCCAAGTCACCAAAGAATTTGGAATCAGCTCAAATCCAATGAGGCTGAATCAGTAATTTATTTATTTATCTATGAAGAGAAATCCATCTATGTCAGCTGCTAAGTCAATAGCTCTTTTCAGTTATGACCTCTAAGAGGAAAGGTTCATCTGTTCTATGTTCATGAGTTCAATTGAAATGCACCTCAACCTTACAAGCCTTACAATCCCTATTTGTATATGTCTGCGTGTACAGTACAACACCCTATATTTATTAGAGGATATGATCTTGAATGTAATGCACAAACAAGAAATTGTGAGTAATAGCAGATCCCATTAAAACAAGCAACTTCCATTGAACATCACCATAGAGTTGATCTGGAGGACCTAGAAAATTTCTAGAGAGGATTCCTCCAAGGAATTCTGTAGTAACTTCTAATTTCCTCCTCTCACTGAATGGCCAGCTGTAATGTAGTTCCACATGCAGAAGTACTATACTACATTGAGCTATACATGTGTTAACTACTTTAGCTATTACCAAGATGTTAAGCTGAAGTATAAACAATATAATTGTAATTCTGACATGTTGCCCTATACAATTTCTTTATCCATCAAAATACATTATGCATATCTATCTGAACTTCTAAGACTATGCCCCATGAATATGACAATATAATAATGTGCATTACAATCCACGAAATACTGTGCCAATAAGAATTATCTGAATCGTAAAGGTGCCATAAGACTCCTTTTTGCATTTGGTTTGTTGCAGGAGAGTAATATGGATCCCCTTTTGAAAACTGGTGCTAGGGAGAAGTAAGCCAAGGGTTAAAAGAGAACTCTCTGGAATAAATATTATCTGAGCAGAAGAGGCATAATTATTACACGTACATCACATAACATAGGCAATTCATCCTTTCATCCTGCATATCTGTGGATGACTGCGAAGTTCAAAAGACAGCAGGAATAATGATGCAGCAATTCACCATCGATTGCCCATCTTTCTGAACCAGCAGTTGATTTGTCCTAAATGCTAGAAAAGACAGATTCTGTGGAGGAGGCATATAGTGGCAACGGACAAACAAGATACATCTTCATTAAAAGGAAGACAGTGTGGAAAACCAGAAGATGGCCGTCATCTTCTTATCAGTTTAGACTCATCCTTCTCAGATTGTTTTTATATTTTAGTATTTAGTATATATTTGAGTATTTATGGTTTTAATCACTGCTTCTTCCCTCCCCTAAATGCAATTAACTTCTAGTTTCTAAGTTCTGAATTCAGATAATTGGAAGCTATGAAGCCAGGCTGAGATCCATTGTAGAGCTGCATATATTCGATACTACGCATGTTTTATCCATGATACACAGGCATGTGCTCTTTGAGTATATATCATGCTTAATCATAGAATGATAGAATGATAGAGTTGGTAGAGACGATATGGTCTCTACCAACCCCTTGCCATGCAGGAAAAGCACAATCAAAGCACCTCCAACAGATGGCCATCCAGTCTGTATTTAAAAGTCTCCAAAGAAGGAGCTTTCACCACACTTCAAAGCAGAGAGTTCTGTTGTTGAACAGCTTATATGCTACTTCATCACACTAGAGAATGAATCCACTTTAAATCCAGGTTCTACCCCCTGCAGAATTCTGGGGTTTGTAGTTTAACGGGGCTGTTAAAGGCTCCTCCCTAAACTACAACTCCCAAGATTCTGCAGGAAGCAGCAACTGGATTTAACGTAGATTCATTCTCCAGTGTGAGGAGGGAAATGGTCAGGAAGTTCTTCCTAATGATCAGGTGGAATTTTGTTTCCCATAATTTGAACCCATTACTCCAAGTTCTAGTCTCCAGGGCAGCAGAAAAGAAGCCTACTCCCTCTTCCTTATGGCAGCATTAAGGTTTTTTCTTTCACCAGTTATAGTACTTTAATAACATTTTAACCATCATGTCTCCATCTTATGGAATCACCCTGTAATTTGTTGTTTTATAAAGCACTGGCTATCCCCTGCACACTTTGCTGGGGCCCACATGGGGGTTCTGTGTGGGAGCTTTGGCTCAATTCTGTCATTGGTGGCAGGCATGTAGCCAAATTCTCATGGTGGTCTGTGAGAAGGCCTCACTGGTGCATTATTTAAACTGTTATGTTTATTCATATCATGATCTGATCACCATACTCAATATATCCCATATGCATGGGGGTATTGGGGTATCAATACAAAAGGTTTGCTAGGGTAGACCCTCCTTCACTCAGGCTCAGACACCCCCCCCTCCCGAATCAAAATCCAGGCTATGGGCCTGGTTGGTGGGAATCAGAATGCTCTGTGATTGTAGGTGAACTATAAATCCCAGCAACTACAACTCCCAAATGTCAAGATTCTATTTTCTCTAAACTCCACCAGTGTTCACATTTGGGCATATTGAGTATTCGTGTAGAGTTTGGTCCAGATCCATCATTGTTTGAGTCCACATTGATCTCTGGATATAGGTGAACTACAACTCCAAAACCAAAGGACACTGCAACCAAACCCTTCCAGTATTTTCTGTTGGTCATGGGAGAACTGTGTGCCAAGTTTTGTTCAATTCCATCGTTGGTGGGGTTCAGAATGTTCTTTGATTATAGGTGAATTATAAATCCCAGCAACTACAACTCCCAAATGACAAAATCATTTTGTTTTTTGAGTGAATGACGTACATTGAGTTGTTAGGAGTCTTGTGTCCAAATTTGGTGTCAATTTGTCCAGTGTTTTTAGAGTTATGTTAATCCCACAAATGAACATTATATTTTTAATTATATAGATTTGCATAAACAAATTGACCTTCTTCATGAGTTACACTAAAAATAAACACAAATTTAAATGTTAACTTTAACACTTTTTGAAGGCGTAATTTTTAAAATGTTCTTCAATTTAAAACTTTTTAAAAAAACAATGTATAAATAAAAAACTGCACTAATAAACTACCATAATAAAATATGTCAATGTAGTATAAGATTACATATATGCCATTAATTAAATCAATCCAAAATATTAGTCAAACTATGACTTGCAGGAGGAAACTCAGCTTCTTTTATTGCTTATCAATCTAATCAACTAATGGAGAGAATGTGTTTGTAACTCTAATAAGGTCTACTGTCTGGTCTTTGCCTGTCTACCTGCCTTCTTCTCTTTCTTTCTCCATTTTGTTCATTTCCTGAATGCATTTAGTACTCATAGGTCATAGATTAGGTATTGTGGTTGGGATGTTGGACTTGGACATTGGGGCACCAGAGTTCAAATCCTTGCTTAGCCATGGAAACCTTATGGGTGACCTTGGATAAGCCGGTCTGAGTCCCTCTACGGTGGTAGAGAAGATCGGGATAAAAAAGTTTAAAATAAACAAACAAATAAATAAGTCATACTCTCTCAACCACAGAGGAAGCTAACAGCAAACCCTCTCTGAAGAAATTCTTCCAAGAAAATCATGTTATAGGTTTGCTTTGGAGTCACTACAAATCAGAAAGAGCTTGAAGGCTCACAACAACAAGATTAGCAACAGACCACCTAGTTTATATGAAGAAAGGTCAAGGATTAGCCTGTGACATCTCTAAATAAGACGGGGAAATATATCTGCCTGAAGATTAAATAGATGTACAAAGTCAGTACAGAGACAAAATGGATAATGGTCTGAATCAGCATAAGGAGTTTTTTTAAAAAATCTGTATTGACATGTCACTTGCGTCATGTTCCTTTTGCCATTCCTGTATTTATTTAATTCTATAATACTCACCCGATCATTCTTGGCATGCACTCAGGGATGCTTGTAAAACACTTAACACATTAAAGTCAATTTAAGTCAGCATGAAATACAAATAAAACAAGTAAACTGAAAAAGGCAACTATATAAAATCAGCATAAAATTACCAAATCCACCCCTCATTAAGTTGTTATCAGAAATTAGATGCCATACAGCGTCCCCGCATTGCCTTTTCCCTTTTGCCCTGTAATAATCTCTCATAAATTTCCTTGGGATGTTGCCTCACCACACCTCAGACTTCAGGAAATGACTCCCCAAAATTTTATAATCACCAGGAGACTCAAGGAAGAAAACACACAATGAACTCCTAGGTCCTTTTCCTGTTTCACCTGACATGATCTGGGATATTACTGGAAACACTTCATCTCCTATGCCCCCAAATGAGACTCACCCTTGTGACACCCATTAAGATGGCAATCACTTTAAGCATATTTGTTTATCTGAACTAACATCATTGTATCAACTAGAGCTGGAATATTAAGCCCATTATAAATTACACCCCACATTCCTTTCTGATTGCAGCCCTCTCATGGGCGGATTGATAAATGGACACACTCTTCAAGTAGTCCAATGGCAGTTTCCCAGCACAGCGAAGACCAACCAGTGATGGCATCAGATAGAGCCCTGGATTATTCAGGGAGTGGATCCTAGCTGGGCATTTTCTGAGCCAAACAGGAGCCAGAATGGTTGATTTAAATAGCGATCAAAATACAATACATATTCTATGTATTCACAATTGTGGCATGTCAGTTCTTGTGCTGTCTCTGCTGACATCCTGTCTGGCTATTGAGAATAAAGCCTCTGATTTTGCCTTTAGCCCATCTGTCATTTGGAAGCCTGGCACTCTGGGCCCTGAACCCACTATTTCAGTGGAGCTAAAATCAGACAACAAAGTCATTATTTCCTCTCCCACAATCTCCAGATTCACTATCTAATCACATCATGATCGGTTTGCAAGTGATCTGCTAATTAATTGCATTTGGTTGTTTGGAACAGAAAATGGAGAACTGATTCACAGAGTCATTCTCCTGGACTGAGAATATGCAGCCTCTTAAAAACATATCTGAATGTTTTGCATTTGTGGGTTGCTTCCTAACCAACTGGTGTGTGGTAGGACTGAATCAAGCTACATTGTTTATTGATGCCTATGTTTGAAATATCTAACATGAAAGTAATACACCTATAACGTAAAGCTAAATGAAATATTAGAGAAGTATGACAATAATCTCCTGAAAAGTGATGATAGGAAGCTGCCTATTTGAATGAAAAATTCTGTTTAACCCTTTCTCTGCTGTCATTTGGCCACCAAAATCACCATCCACAAGCTTGAAACAGGCATGGCTTCCCCATCTCTTTATAGGGGGATTGGAGGATCTTTGCCTCATGCTTGTGCTTCTGGGGCTTTATATGGTTCCTTATAGCTCACTATTTTGACCAACTAATCCCTCAAGGCTGTAAACAACAGCATTATTTTGTAAATAGATCAACATCAATATTTCCCCTTCAATTTTAAATTTCAAGGACATTTTCCTCTCTTCCTTCCATTTTATCCTTTCTCCTCAGTTTATTGTATTTGCTTCAAACTGAATCCAAAGTGCAAAAGTAGTTTCCATTCAATTAACTCAGCAGTATGGAGAGGACAAAGGTGGTAGAAATGTGTCCTTCCTAGTAGGCTTAGGCAAAAGCAAACTAATGACTTCTGCCATCTTGGCTACACTCTGATGTTGCTTGGCTGCAGTTTTCATGTATGAAATATTGGAAGGTTTGCTAGTGCCATCAGTGGACTTTCTACTAATACTTCTTTGCTTAGGCTGATAAATCAGCAGGCACACAATCTGAAGAACGAGTTTGGCTTCAATCACCAATGCTTCAATCACCAGTTTTGATTAGTGCATTATGTACTATCTTTGAAAACAATGCATAATACAGCCGCAAGATTGACGGCTGGTTCATAAATGTTACTTTTCAGATTTAAAACTGTTTAAATCAGTTGTTCTCAAAGTGTGGTCTGCAGGGCCCTTGGGCTGCTCAAGAAAGACTATGAGGTTCTGTGATTTCCTTCTCCTCCCCTCCAAGCTTTTCCTCCTCTTTCCAGCTCCCCACCTCCCTTACCACCAAAAGTCTTTTTTCCTTGCTTTCCTCACCACCCAGATCCTTTCCCCCTTTCCATGCTTGCTTCCAAAACCCCATTTCCCTCCCTCTGCTCAGGGGGTAATTTGATTGTGCGTTTCCTGCATGGCAGAATGGGGTTGGAATAGATGGCCCCTGGGGTCTTCCACTGAAATAAGTTTATGTTGGTCAAAGGTTTGTCCATGCCTCTGCAGCTAAAAAAGTTTGAGAACCCCTGGTTTAAATGATCTTCTAAGCCTCTTTGGAAGGCCGTGCCTCTAGGGAAGGCATGGCCAAACTTTGGCCTTCTAAGTGTTTTGGACTTCAACACCCATAATTCCTAATAGCTGGTAAGTTAGCTGGGATTTCTGGGAGTTGAAGCTCAAAACAGCTAGAAGGTCAAAGTTTGCCATCCTGCTCTAGGGACAAGACTCCAAATAGAGTATATAAGTACATTCCTTTATATAGAAGGCATTCAATCCAGGTTATTCTCATGTAAGTAAGCAAAATGTAAATTTAGCTCTGATATGACCACAAAACATTTTGCAAGCAGCCAATGATTCACTTGCCCTATTTTAGCTCTCAGTTTATGTCACTGGAAAATAACTTCCCATCCTCTTTAAATCCTCAAACATGTCATTCAGAAAAAAAAACAAAAAGTAGTTCTTACCTCATTGGAGAAGCATCATTTTAACCTCAAAGTGAATATTTTATGTACTATGAGCCTGTAATAATTGTAATAAAAATAAGAAATATTTCTTCATTATAAATTTAATGAAAAGCTATCATTTTCATTCTGTAAATTAGGCCAGATAATCTCGCTATAAAGCCACCAAAGATCATGCCTAGACAGTATAAAGACTGGCCTAATAATTTAGAATGTAGTCTTACTGTATATACTTGAGTATAAGCTGACCAAAATATAAACTTTTGGTCAGCTTATACTCAATGCTGAGTTATACTGTCACACTATTCTTGCATTTTAACTGCCACGGTTCCCTCCTGTGAACTCTTTGAATTGGCAGTTTAAGAAATGATATCTAGATTTCTCATCCAGAGAACTCTACTGTCCCATCAAGCAGGAACCCCCAGGCTTTTTCCATGAGATGGAGCCCTAGCAGTTAAATACAATTACAGTGTTCCCTCACTTATTGTGGGGGTTCCATTCCAGGGCCACCAGCAATAAGTGAAAATTCACGATGTAAAAATGCCATATTAATTTTAATATTTATACATTATTTTATATATTATTTTCTTACCCGCAGTTCCTTTCCTGCCTCCCGGCCCATCCCAAGGGCATCTGCCTGCTTCCCTGGCCTCTGCAAACCCCTGCAAAGCCTCCGGAGCCACACAGTAAGCAACAGGCCAGGGAGGCAGGCCTTCCCCGCCACACCTCAGGCCGCTGCACTTCCAGGGTCCCTGGCCTCCATTGGACATAAATATTGTATATTATATATTTTTTATTAATATTTTAAAAAACTCACGAAATAGCGAGTCTGCTAAAAGTGAACCATGAAGTAACAAGGGAACACTGTATAGTTCTGTAGTATAAAATAGTACCTGATGAACTGCTGAAATGGCAACTCAGGCAAGGGCTCTGAGCAAAACTCTGGGCAAATGAGTGAACATCAGTTCATTTTAACATTTAGTTTGACCTGAACTAGACTGTGGTGACAGTGAAGAAAACCCTTCACTTTGGAAATGAAATAAAGGCTAACAGGAACTTTTGCTGCAGCTACTTCTTTTATGTTTGTTGCTGTTATTTGACTTATGGTGGCCCTATAATGAAAGACCAAGTCCCAGTGATCAATCACCCTTATTGGGACCTGCAACCTTGGGCTTTAGATACCTTGACTCAATCAATCCACTTGTACTGTGGTCTTTTTTCCCTACTGCCTTCTGCTTTACTGAGTATTATTTTTTCCATTGAGTTATGTCACCTTATGTGCAAAGCAAAATAATTTGGTTATCTTGGCTTCTAAGAAGAGTTCAAATTTGATTTACTATAGGATTCAATCATTCATCATTTTAGCAATCCATGATATCTAGAGAATTCTCACATTTCAAATGAGTTGATTCTTTTTTTTTGTCAGTTTTTTTTAATGTCCTCCTCACACAACCATACATAGAAAATGGAAAGAGTTACCAAGAGTAGATGGGGCAGGACATAAATAAAGTTGAATTGACTTGACTTGACTATGGAAAAATGGAAACCTGCACATAATTTTCTGAGCTTTGAAGAGAAGCCAATTTCTTCAGAGTGTGAAGACTTCTTCTACCAGCCCTCCTCTTATGATACAGAGCTATTCTATCAGACTGCATGAGAAGGGTGAAAAAGGAAGGAAAACACTACTTCAACCCTGCAGTTTCCAGCTCCACCGGGCTTCTTCTTCAATCATGGTTCTTTGAGAGCACCTGTTCCATCCGTCTGTAGCAGAAGGAGAGAGAAAGCTTTCTCTATCAAGACACCAACTACTTGCAGGTTCATGAATTGTCTTCCATTCCGTCTTCCATTCCACCTAGTCATACATGAATTACTTTAGTTTGTTTCCTCCCTCCCAAACTATATTTCTTTTTGTGTTGTGTCTAAACACTAAACCTGAGGCCATGGATCACCTTACTATTGCTATCAGAAAGTTGTTCTGTAAATCTTTCAGTGATGATAATGGCTAAAATAAGGGGTAAAATGGTACTTATAATGATCTGAAAAGTCTTCCAGGCTTTTTCTTGTTATTTTACTTCCTAAAGTTTTGCATTCATTGACATTGCATTCACTGACATTGCTAAAGAATAACACCATAAGAATGACTCATTCTCAACAGTTATAAATCAAATTAAGGAACAGTGAGCCTTGAGCAAGGGCAACTAAACCTGGTTCAGCTTTAGGCTAGACTGGCCTCAGCTAAGGGTACACACACTTCTCTATTAACATCAAAAGCAGAAGCTGTGATGAGCCAATTCTTTAGGGCTTGGCTATGCATTAGACAACCATTATAAAACAATTTAGATGTCCAGTTTCAGCATTGCCCACAGAAACCAGCATAAATATGGAAGTCTCAATGAATGAGAATGGTACATTTTGTCTCTGTGCTGTTTGAAAGCCCGAAGGCTTTGACAAATTCCACATCTCCAGAGTGGTCTTGTTGGCCTTACTGGTACATTATTTAAACTTATGTTTATTCATCATGCTCAATATATCCCATATGCATGGGGGTATTGGGATAATGATACAAAAGGTTTGCTAGCCCCCCCCCCCACTCTTGAATCAAACTCAGCTCCCCCCCCCCAAAAAAAAAAAACAAAATCCTGGCTATGGGCCTGGCAAGGGGACCTCAAACTTTGAAAACAGAGGGCCAGTTCATGGTCCCTCAGACAGTTGGGAGGTCTAATCGTTCATATTTGGAAAAAAATGGTATTCCTATGCACACTGCACATGTCTTATTAGAAGTGCAAAAAACATGAAGGAATAATGCAAAATTTAAAATGAAGATTGATTTTAATCAACATAAACTTACCAGTATTTCAATGGGAAGTGTGGGCCTGCTTTTGGATAATGAGATAGTTAAGTCAATTAGAATTGTTGTTGTTGTATGCCTTCAAGTAATTACAGATTTAGAGTGACTTTAAGTTTAAAGTGTAAGGCGTGTGTGTGTGTGTGTGTGTGTGGGCGGGGGGGGGGGGTAAATGACCTTGGAGGGCCGCAACCAGTCTACGGCCCTTAGTTTGGGGAGTCCTGGCCTAAAGTAAGAATGAAAAATTCAGCTGTAATGTTGAATCATTTAAGTGAACCCAATGAACTCCATGTTGACAACAGCTGTGTCATTGGTGCTATGCTACAAATGCTGTAACCACAATATTTTGTTTGTGTCCAGGGCCAACAACCAGAAGTATGATCACATACTCTGAAATTCTGTAAAATACTTTATCTACCTCAACTAGTGCTGTGAATAGGTTGGACTGAAAGCAGGGCTGGAGGTTGATAGGCTTAAGCTATTGTTTGTTTGTTTGTGTCCCTGCCCTGTTTCAGGGCTCAATCCAGCTCCATGTTTCATTTGAGAAAACAGTAGAGCTGATATTTCAGTCCTACTCAAGAGTCCCTAGTGTAGTAATAAACCTACAAGCTTGAAGTAGATTAGTTTTTTAAAAGACATTATGACCAGCAAAATGTCAAAGAATCTTTCTTGACTGAAGTCCCCTCTTATAAGAAAAAAAATCACTTAAACGAGGCCTTTGAGCTTCACAAGGCATGTTTTAATGTGAAATTGTGTGACCAAGGTACCTCTAGGGTAGCGTTTCTCAACCTGGGCATTAGGACCCCGGGAGGGGGCCACCAAAGACCATCAGAAAACACAGTATTTTCAATAGAAAATGGGAGTTCTGTGTGGGAAGTTTGGCCCAATTCTATCATTGGTGGGGTTCAGAATGCTGTTTGAATGTCTAGATCTATTTTCCCCAAACTCCAACAATGTTCACATTTGGGCATACTGAGAGTCCATGCCACGTTTGGTCCATATCCATCATTGCTTGAGTCCACAGTGCTCTCTGGATGTAGGGGAACTACAACTCCAAAACTCAAGGTCAATGCCCACCAAACCCTTCCAGTATTTTCTGTTGGTTATGGGAGTTGTGTGTGCCAAGTTTGGTTCAATTCTATTGTTGAAGTTCAGAATGCTCTTTGATTGTAGGTGAACTATAAATCCCAACAACTACAACTCCAAAATGACAAAATCAATTCCCCCCAACCCAACCAGTGTTCAAATTTTGACTTATTGAGTATTCGTGCCAAATTTGGTCCAGTGAATGAAAATACATCCTGCATATCAGATATTTACATTACAATTCATGACAGTAGCAAAATGACAGTTATGAAGTAGCAACAAAAATTATTTTATGCTTGGGGGTCACCACCACATGAGGAACTGTATTAAGGGATCGTGGCATTAGGAAGGTTGACAACCATTGCTCTAGGGGGAGCATATAAAGACGCTGTTAATTTCCATCACAGGTGCAGCCAAGAAATGCACAGCCTGCGTCACTCATGTTTACCATATCCAATGTCCATCTGCTGTGGTGAAATGCAAGCCTGGCCTCTTTTAGAAAAAGAAGACTGTCGGAGTAAGGATAGTCTTCCCATGTGAGAAATGCTTCACATATTTTCCAACATCATAAAGTCCCAGCACCATCTATTTAAATCCCCACCATTCCCTCTGGTTATTATTTGCTACAAGATAGTTTTTGCTAAGTGGTTTTAAAAACAAGGATAGCAAACATTATGCCTCCAGAAAAACACCAGACCACCACAGCAGCAAAAAGAGCCATAAAAAAGATACGAACAGCTAGCCTTGTCATCAGCTTGGCACGGGGTTGGCAGCAATGGGCTACAGACCACAACACTAAGCAAGCCCAGGAGCCCAGTGGATGGCTGCCCAATGAGGAGACACCACCAAGTTTTCTCCCCCCAAAGCCAGGAAAGAAAGACCAACCAAAGAAAGACTCATCATTTCACTCCAAACAACAAATACTTGAAGAGAATGGGGGACAAAGTGCAAGTGAATCTGATGAAGCTCTCCAGAAGTTGAACATTAGAAGCAAAGAAGTGACCAAAACCATTGTGAGCAAAGTCTATGAAAGAGGAAGTGGTGTCAATATCCTCAGTGACAAGTATGAAAAAGACAATGGCTGCACGGAGATGGGCAGCAATATCAAAGAGCTCAAAGATATTGATAAACTCCTTAGTAGCAAAATGTCCCCAACCAGAAGGAGAAAATGCTCTAACCTGGTATCTGAACTGACAAAAGGATGGAAGCAAGTGGAAGAGGAGGATAAGGCTCCAGACCAAGAAATACAGAATTATCGCAGTGAAAGCTTGGAGACTGAGGACAGTGGCTATGGAGAAGACACGGAGGACAGACTTACTACAGAAAACAGTCACCAAGAAGTATTGAGTCCTGTAAGGATAAAGAGGTCCACAGCATCAAAGTGAGTAAAATCACTGCTTTTCCAAATGGTGTTCCCAAACTTGGTCCTGTTCTGATAGGCTAGGTTTTGCTTTGCTTGAAGTGCTTTCCATGTGCCTGTTGTGATAGGAATGTTAATCACAAAAAGTTATTTACGCCTTGTGGTGCAAGATGTATTGCATAAGGATGAAGGGAGAGGGCAAGTTTACATGATATACAGGAAGATGCAAGGGACTCGCTCCATAAGGGCCAATGAGGAATTTCCTCAAAGAAGCCATTTCAAATAAACTTCTTGTATAATATGTACAGATAAGAGTGAGTCTATATTTTAACTATACTTGGGTTGTTAGCACACTAAAGGATAACACTTGAGGACCTAGAGAGACCCAGAAACATTTCCAGGGGAACATTTTTTGGTGTACGGAAAGTGAATATCTGAATATTGAGTCCATTGATAAATGGGTCAAACCGTATTAAAGTCATAATGTCATGATGAAAATGCAGACATAAAGACATGGCTTTCTGTAGTTAATGTTAGCTTATGGGAAGGCAACAGTCAAAACAGAGTACAGGGCTAAACAACTGGCAGTCATCTATCGCCCAAACATATATTTAATTGGGTCAATTTCTAAACATTAACCAGGTTAATTCATGATATTATTAGAGAGAGAAACCTTTCTCTGGGAAACTAGTAACCCTATGAAATGGAAAGGCTAGGTGCTTCTAAAGTATTCGTATCATAGAAGTAAAACTACAACCACTTTGGTTTAGACAGACATGGTAATTGTACGACTTCTGTTTTTCAGAGCTGGGAAAACCTGCTTTTTCAGACTGGGGGTTATGAGAGCTGTACCCTCTCTCATGTTCTTTGTTTGCTTGTCCAAGCACTGATTTTTTTTTTGCTTACTTCTAAATGTGGCATTTCTTCTAGCCACCATATGCAATAGGACTTACTCTTCTCTCCATTCATTATATCATATATTTTTCTAAAAGCCATCATACGATAATGAACATCAAACTGATGGAATGAAGATGGTGGGATCTGATTATCCTGCTCAACCCTTTCCCTTACAGCAGTGGTTCTCAACCTGTTGGTCCCCAGGTGTTCTGGCCTACAACTCCCAGAAATCCCAGCCAGTTTACCAGCTGTTAGGATTTCTGGAAGTTGAAGACCAAAACATCTGGGGGCCCACAGGTTAGATCCACTGAGAATGTTCAGAAAAGTGGAGGGAGCCTTTTCAACAGAATGAGCTCTAGTATGTGTGTCTAGACGTAGGTAACTGAAAGTAGGGTGGACACACCTATTGTGGATGGAGATCTGTTTAATTCTGGATGCCTCCACACAATGTTTGTGGATCTCTTCCTTCCTCCTCATCTGACCTTGGTATAGCCCATTCCATTAAGGAGGATGCTGCTTTCAACCGGGCATCATTTTTGGAATGCTCTTTGGGCTATTAAAAAGGGGGGGGGGGGGGGAGCAGGGAAAACAAACTACATGAAAAGCACCCAGCAACATTTAAATCACACCCATGCCATCCACTGAGTCTAGTGTTCATCACAACATTATGTGGCTGTGCGTTGTGTACGAACATCATAAAGAGCTACTGCTTTATTTATTTTTTCATTTGGATTTAAGGTCTGCTTTTCTTCCAAGAATGAGACTCCAGGCAGCTTCAAATCCTATAGATGAAGAGACACCATTAAAACACAAAGCAAGATCAAAATTTTAAAAAGAGTTAGATTAAAAGCACAATTTAAAAACATGTAATTAAGAAAACTATAACATTCATGTAGAAGTAAGATTCCTTCCTCATCAATTTCAAAACATTTCAAATTGGATCTTGTCCAGTTAGAACATTTCTTCATAAGGCATTTCCATCATGAAGTTGGACTGCCATCTATTATTTCTAATAAGACTTATTTATATACTCCCCAATGAAAATAACATTTCAATATGTCTGGCATCAAAGCGTATGTCTTGAGAGGTGCAATCCAGCCTCTTTCTTTTCAATGCCGAAGGTCTTATACAATCTTATTCCAACACTTTGACCCTATTCCATGTTGATGCTGCCAAAAGTAAAAGATTCTTTTTAAAAAAGAAAGAGAAAAGTATGGGACAGTAGGAATTAAAGACATTCTGGGCAAAAATCTGGCCACCACCACTTATCTATAATAAACAGCCATTAGGATAGTTATTTGTGCTGTTTCAATAGACTAATGTTTGTAGTAAATGCTCCAGAAAAAGCAAGAAAATAGTCTACACTATTTCCTCTCATATAGCCGGTCTTTCTGAACTGATAGCCCTTATATACAATGAAATACTGGCAGAGAAAGCAATTTCTGGTATTTTTGTTTTGTTTTTTGTTTTGTAAATACTACTACTGTAAAGTGTATATAGCTGTATGTAGCCACTTCACATAACTTTTCTGGTGTACAATCATAAAGATTCTAGTTGTTTCTGCTTCATTTTTAAAGTGCTTGGCAGAACCCATGGGAGTTGCCACCAGACTGGTCAAATAGCAATTGAACAGGATTATAGAAGAATAACAAGAAAGAAAAGATAAAGAGAACTGCAGGGAAGGTACATTGTTCAAGACGCCTACAGTTTTGTAATTTCCCCATTTACTTCTGTGCTCCACACACTTTTGTTGTGAACTGAAATGCCCTTTAGTGGAAGGCATCATTAGCAGGAGTTTTGTGATTTTGAAAAAATCATGGACTTCTGTGAGGCTAAAGATGTTTTATTTTTCTTTCTTCCAGTAGTGGTCATTTCCTTGCAGACAGTTTACCAAGTACCGATCTGAGTTCCTTGGGGGCCCGGATGTCTACAGCATTCCCTACATTCTCAAATGTAAATCAGATATTTTACACAGAGATACTGATGACAGCAATTTATGCCAAAGTATATGTGATATTCTTAGCCTCCAATCCTAAACTTCGCAAGCAGAGGAAATGACCTTATAAAATTCTTGGAATTGCATGTTTCATTACTCCCTATTCACCTTAATGGCTGAACTTGTGCTCATACATTACTTCCTCTGAAATAAATGTAGCCCTTGTTCAGAAGGATTCCCACCCCTTCCGACAAATGTGTCTTCCCTACCCCCAACTAAGAATATTTAGACTGGTCTTATACAGTGTCTCGAGGTGGGAACTCCATGATACTTTGAGAGACCCTTTTTTGAGTCAGACTAGTTAAAACAATACGATATTCATGTAGACTAAGGGCTTGTCTGCTTGTGCATTTCCTGAGTTTTCTCCCTTAGCCCAACTCTGCTCTGCTTTAAGCAAAGTCAAAGAATACTCCGGAGTTTTCAGGAAACTCCAGACTATTGTGGGGCTTTGTGGTCATCTGAAGTCTATTTTGTGCTATGGTATAGTGTTTTGAGCACTGAGTACAACTCTGGAGAGTAAGGTTCAAATCCCCAGTTGGCAATGAAAACCCACAGAATGACGTTGGGCAACTCACATATGCTTAGCCTTGGAAAAAAAAACCATGACAGGGTAACCTTCAGATAAAAAATGGCTTGATGTCAAATAACAGCAATGATGATCATGTTAGAGTTTTCATAAAAAAATGAAGGGACACAATCACCAACACCCAAGTTTTCCTAGAGTCTGTTGTATTTCTATTCACCTTAAACATTATCAAAGTAATCCAGACAAACTTCTTTTGGTAAATTTATGAAACTTGGTAACCTCCTTATCTAAGTTACTGCAGCAACATCCTGGGTTCTGTTCCCATCATGGAAAAAGCTAACCTGATTAATCTTTTTTTGTCATGCTGTGATGTTATTCGCACCTGTTCAAACAAGGTGCAAAAGTATCACAGCAGGATAGAAGCTTTGCACCCACTCTCAGCTGCCTCAGCTACCAGGCTGTCAAGAATCATGACCATCCCACTCATCTACTTGATCTAGAAAGCTAAAATTAAAACTGGTGGATAATGCCAAACTGGATGAGGTTTATGGACGTGAAAGGTCAAATATTCAGGGCTTAATAAAGTTGACAGATAGTGATGGACAATAACGTGAGAGAAGGATGGACAAGAACATGACAGCGGTTGTAGTCAGATTAATCACTATCAACTGTATTAAATGCATAGTGTATAGTTTAGGTTTAGTCTCTTTTTATTTACAAGTAAGAATGCACAACACTGATCAGGATGAGACTGTCATGCATGGATGAAAGAGGTTGCTTCTTTTTCATTTTAGTTTCTACATTTTGGGGCTGGAGTTGAAGGATTTTATTGCACAAAGGTGGAAACCTTTAGAGCAGCAGGATGGTCACCAAAGGTGATGGTAACTACTGCTCAATGTTGCATTCCTGCCACCTCTCTGCAATGAACCTGTCAGAAGCAATTGAAAGGCAAAGTCATGATACCTGGACTTATTTCATGCAGTAGACATTTAAAGAAAAAAATCCCACTTGACAAACACTTTGCATTTGCAAAATGCCTTAAAAGTGAAAAGAAAAAAATAGTATGGTGGAGGACAGACTTAGCACCACTCACCTGGAAGTCTCCTGTAATCATGATGGTAGGTTGTTCCTATCCTGCAATGCAATATGCATGCAGTAATATCCTCTAAAAGTAATAGTACACACAACTCCCTTATCCATATATCTGATATCTATAACTGTAGGTACCCATCTTCCAAAAATTATGCCGCCCTATATTTGTAGGCCTCTCTCGGTCACCCTGTGTGATTCTATGGTACGATTCCTGCCTAAGTATAGTAAACATATAGAATTCTCTATCATTCATAGTTTTAGGTAGTCACACAGTCTTGGAAGCTATCCCTCATAGATATGGGCATTGTGTTGTACACAATGTCTCAGGTCAGGCTCATATATGCCTATTATTATGCTTGGAAAAAATGATCTTATATTTTTATTTAAATGCAGTTTAAAAACTAGTGTAAATGTGAAGACAAATGTTCTTCTCTAGCAGTTTATACATATATTGCTTCTGTGGGGTTCTAATGACTGTCACATCCCATAAAAGTAGGTTGGGTTCATTGTTTGCGAATATTCTTGAAAAGAAGAGCCTCAAAATTTGCCCTTCAGATATAATTTCCACCTAACAGTCCATGCATTTAAAATGAAGCCAATCCAGATTAACACCAACTACTCACTAAAAATAAAATGCAGTGGTAGCAGTGATGTAAGTAACCTTTAGTCATAGCCACATGAACATC
This sequence comes from Anolis sagrei, assembly GCF_037176765.1. Taxonomy (NCBI): domain Eukaryota; kingdom Metazoa; phylum Chordata; class Lepidosauria; order Squamata; family Anolidae; genus Anolis; species Anolis sagrei. The sequence continues at coordinate 28,082,589 of NC_090024.1, forward strand.
TGACATGTTTCATTAAGTGTCTGACCTTAACATAGCTATTCAGAAGTGGTAAAATTACTTATCATCCCTTGTATAAGATTTCATTTGATTTTATATGATGCTTTTATTATCCTATTTATTAACCATAATGGCTATTTTTAATGTACCTAAAATTATGGGGATTGTTAGTTTTACTGGTTCTTTAGCTTTCTCTGCCCAAAAGTGCTTCAAATTACAAGTGGTGACGAACTGCATTAATTCTATAGTGTAGATGTAGCTTTTAACTCTTTGATGATTCACTCATACTAAATGAAGGTTATCACTTTTTCCTCCGAGAGATTCGTCATGTTTAATACATTTATAGCAGGCAAGTACACTATGTTCTGGCTACCTATCAAATTTGCCCAGTGCAGATGATTGAGCATTTCATCTCAGTTCCTTCTGGAAGAATTTGTCATTCTCAAGAACATGAGGTTTGCAATATTGGAATGCACAACAGAGCAAGACTAAGAGACTTTCGTATTCCTGTCATCAAGTAAATTAGCCTGAGAAGGCTTAAGGTTGAGTAGTGAAGAAGGAGGGCAGTTCCACTCTTTCCTTTCCAGTGATTTGTCCATTCACAATTACACTCTTTCCCTCCTCTCTGGGTGCATCTACACAGTAGAGTTAATGTGGTTTGATATGTTAACTACCATGACTCAATACCATGGATTCATGGGAGTTGTATTTTTGCACGCTGGTTAGCTTTCCTTGCCAAAGTGTACTGGTGTCTTACCAAACTATAAATCTCCTCATTCTATAGCATTGAGCCATGGCAATTAAAGTGATGTCAAACTACATTGATTCTATAGTATAGATGCACACTTAGGGTCCTTCCAAACAGCCATATAACCCACAATATCAAGGCAGATAATCCAAAATATCTGCTTTGAACTGAATTATTTCAATCCACACTGGCATATAATCCAGTTCAATGTGGATTTTATACAGCTATGGGTAAGGGGCCTCAGTTACTTTCGTTGTGGTTAAACCAAATTAGAGGAACCGGTATCCTTAATCTCACCAAGAAAGCAGAATGAGATGCTTTGCCTAGTCTTTCATAAGAGTATTCATATACTAGTGCAGTGTTTCTCAACCTTCCTAATGCAGCGACCCCTTAACACAGTTCTTCATGTTGTGGTGACCCCCAACCATAAAATTATTTTGTTGCTACTTCATAACTGTAATTTTACTACTGTTATGAATCATAACATAAATATCTGATATGCAGGATGTATTTTCATTGGCATGGATCAAATTTGTCCCAATTTGAATACTGGTGGGGTTGGGGGAGGATTGATTTTGTCATTTGGGAGTTGTAGTTGCTGGGATTTATAGTTCACCTACAATCAAAGAGCATTCTGAGCTCCACCAACAATACAAGTTTTAGTTTATCTACATCCAGAGAGCACTGTGGACTCAAACATTGATGGATCTGGACCAAACAAATACTCAATATGCCCAAATGTGAAAACTTGTGGAGTTTGGAGAAAATAGACTTGACATCGTAATCCCTGGTATTTATAGTTTATCTACAATCAAAGGGCATTCTGAACCCCATCAACAATAGAATTGGGCCAAACTTCCCACATAGAACCCACATGACTAATAGAAAATACTGTGTTTTAAAATTATCTTTGGTGACCCCTCTGAAACCCCCTTGTTACCCCCCCCCCCAGGGTTGTTACCCCCCTCCCCAGGTTGAGAAACACTGTGCTAGCGTTTTTATCTCAATGCTATTTTTTTGCTAATCTGAATAGATTTGGCTTTAATTTCCTTCTTTAAAAAAAGCACCTGGAAAAGTTCATTTCCATGCCCCTTCCTTTCTTAAATTGCCACATGAATGCCCCTAGTCTTTCCCAGGGTTGTGTTGGGCCCTCCTGATTATGAAAGGTATCATGTTGGAGGGTAATTTATTTATGAATAAATGGATATTAATATGGAAGATGGGATTCTAAAAGCTGGTGGGGGGAGGGGTGGAGAGAGAGTGGGGGAAGGAGAGAGAAAGATAATGAATTGCAGCAGGAAAGGGTCTATGGGAGATGACTTATGCATTAGATTACATTTTGGTATCGTTGCAGAAAGCCAATCGCCAAATAAAGTGGTGCTAATCTAGCCCAATAAAGTAAAGATTAAAAATGGAAGTCGATAACAATGTTAAACAATTAACAATATTAAAGGAAGAGAGAACAGAAGGGGATAACATGTCCAGGATGGAAAGAGATCAAAACAATTAAAATAGAATCTAGGGCTCTTCCACTGTAGCGAGTTTCCTTCTTCACTTTTGCCTTTCTAACTTTGTAGAAATCAGACAGAGAAGGGAAAGAAGCTGTTACGTGCTGTTTTTCATGGCAAATAGCTAAGATGCCAGAATAAAGGTTCAGAACCAGGGGGCTTTGGCAAGCTCTGTTGTTTTTCTCCAATGCTGCGTGGAGAGATAATGTAAATACTGATAGTCAGAACAGGACTAAACAGTTTTGGGAGCTATAATCCTATCCCCGGGTCCAATTCAATCCCAGACTCAGAGGAGCCAAAGGCATGTACTGTACTTTCACCTTCATGACTTTCAACACTGAGACATCAGTGGTATGAAATCTCTCACTATAACATATAAACGCACAAAAGCCCCACCTAAATGAATCACTTAGATCAATGTAGAGGTGGTTTACTTCCATGCTGGCCATATGCTGCATATGGCTAATTTGGGATAACATGAGGCAAGGGCATCTTGCTCCATGTTAGCCAAAGAATTCGGACTATCACACAACTTATGGCCTACGAGAACAGTTGCACTGGGTTTCATGGGCTACTATTATCACTTTTACTTTTCTGGTATTTATTGATATCTTGATTTTTGTTACATCTGCTGCCTCCTCCTCCTCTTCTTTGTATCTTGCCTTCCTCTCCAAATTGAATTCAAACATCTAAAGCAATAGATTATGATTCATATCCCAAATAGCCCTGGTAAATTATGGTTTTCCTGCCCTGTCTTTCTGCAACAGTCCTCTGTGACTGCACACAATCAATCCATCAAGAATTGCTTATATAGGACTTTATTTCTACATTGTCATCTTTAGGATAGGAATAGAAGAGATCTTTTGTGCATGAGATGCTAAAACAAACTGTCCTAGGAAACTAATTATTAATTCATTAAAAAAGTGAAAACCACCAGAAGCTGTTTTCTTTCCAGGTCTAGATCATCTTCTTTACATACACATTTTCCTTGTCAATTCATACTCCATGCTCATCAACCATTAGAGAAACTTGGCAACATCAAAAGATATATTTATGTATTTTCCAGAAACCAAGCACACCTGGTATTTTTGTATCTTATGCCCCACCAGAATCAGACATTTTTTTTAAAATGTGCCAATGTTAAAATATCAAAGAGGTTTTCTTGTTTCAGAATAATGGGATAAGTTTCCTTGGATCTTTGTAATTCCAGTTTAAGTCTTCACCAGGAGTATGACTGGACTGAATACAATTTATCTTGGCAATACCTTTGTTTATATACATTTTATCTTACAATTTTAATGTGGTGTCATGATTAGAGTCAAACGTTAACTCTCGATTCTGTCATGAAGTTCACCCAGCAAACAAAACTATTTCTCAAAATTGCGGAGGATAAAATGAGGTAAGCTGTCCTGAGTTCATGAGGGATATGATCAAAGCAGTTTATTTTCCTTTGGAGAAAACAAAAGAACAAATGAAACCCAGAACAAAAACTGATTTTCTTCAATTTTAAAAGGTATCAAGTCTCGAGTCATAAACATGCTCAGATAGTTATGAGGACCATATGACTTAAGAATTAATGATAACATGCCACCTAGTGGCTTGTGCTTTAGGTGTTGCACTTAAATACAGCATAATTCATAAGCCATGTCTTTCTTGTTTCCTTTAGTGCAAACAGAAACGTCAACGCTTCTAAGAAATATAGCCCGGTACACAATCTTAGGGGACGATGGGAAGATTGGGCTGATGAGCATATGATAATGCAAAAACTCAATCCTTTCAGTGAGGAGTTTGACTATGAGTTGTCAATGTCCAAACGCCTGCGCAAAGGAGACAAAGGCTACGGTCGTCCTAAAGAGGGGACAAAAACTGCAGAAAGGGCAAAGAGAGCAGAGGACCATATTCATCGGGAGATGAAAGACATGTGCTTCATCATCAGGACAATGGCCCGCCACCGTCGCGATGGCAAGATCCAAGTCACTTTTGGAGAACTTTTTGACAGATATGTCCGCATTTCCGATAAGGTTGTTGGAATACTCATGAGGGCCAGGAAACATGGGATGGTGGACTTCGAAGGAGAAATGTTGTGGCAAGGCCGTGATGACCATGTAATAATAACTTTGCTGGAGTAACACTTCACAGGATAATCTAAAGAATAGTTACTCTTTTAGCCATAGAATGAGAACATTGTCTATTCAAAAATTTTTTTTTACAAAGACCAATGGAGATGTCAATGCACTTCTACATGTTATCATCATGTTCTTAAATTTCCTCAGACAGCAGTGTTTGGTTGGAATATTCAAAATAGATCTGCGTAGGGGAATAAAATGAGCATATATTTGAATGCAGTGAAATTACAAATTCACTAGAATCTGTTGAAGTGGTTTTGTCTTAGTAGAATAGTGTAAGCTTATCAAGTTTATGAAATAGCAGCGACCAATCCATCTGCTATCAAAACATGGAAATAATATTCATCAACAATTTTGTTTTAGTATCAGTGCAAATATGTTAGAACTAGAGGTTTCTGACATCCCTTCTTCAACACTGTTGAACACTGGAAATCTCTTTATGCCATATAGAATAAATTATGCTGCATTTTTATAGTATTACTTGAAATTATTATTATTCGATACACAACAAAATTAGTACACAGCAAACAAGATCACTATGCTGGCTTTTGTATTTGCTTACACGTTGGATATTTCCCAAGTGTCTAGGACTGTTTGATGTATCGCCGAATAATGCAAAATTATATTATTATTATTATTATTATTATTATTATTTCTTAATTTATATCCTTCCTCTTTTCAGTTAAGTAATGTAGCTGACTAATGACACTACACTGGGTATTGACCACACACAAATACATATAATGAGTATTTATAATTTCAAGATTTTGAAACCAGTCTTGTGAATAATGTATGTGATTTGTAGGTTTAAGTATAATTCAGATTTTTGCAATTATTTAAAATTATGTATTGATGAACTTCCATGCTTGAAACATGTATGGAGTTGCCTAAATAACTTGTGATTCAATGTTACTATTGTACCTATCCTTATTTTAACATGTTGCCTTTCAAATTGAAAGATTACACATCTTCTTATAGAAGTAAAAAAAAACTATTTTGTGTAAAGAGAAAGAGCATGCTATCTGGAGAATTGCCAAGCTATAGTAATATTCACATACAGAGGGATGTTTGTCTATCTGTTTGGTACATAATACTCTTTCAGTCTGGTATCAATAACAGTTTTAATCTGATATTATTATAAGAAGTGTTTTGCAGGCGTTGCAAAACATGGTTTGGTACAAACAGTTGGAATAATAATAATAATATAAAACCATACATTTGTAAATCGTTTAGCGTCTATAAATTTTTACACTAGTAGATCTGGAATAAGACTTCCATGATTTAAACCAGGGCTCCTCAAACTTTTAAAGCAGAGGTTCACGGTCCCTCAAACTGTTGAGGGGCCAGACTAGTAAAGGTAAAGATTTCCCCTTGACATTAAGTCCAGTTGTGTCTGACTCTGGGGGTTGGTGCTCATCTCCTTTTCTAAGTCAAAGTGCCGGCGTTGTCCATAGACATCTTCAAGGTCATGAGGCTGGCATGACTGTATGGAGCACCATTACCTCCCCATTGGAGCAGTACCTATTGATCTATTCATTTGCATGTGTTCGAACTGCTAGGTTGGTAGAAGTTGGGGCTAACAGAGGGCGCTCATGCCGCTACCTGGATTTGAACCTGCGACCTTTCAGAAAGCAAGTTTCGCAGTTCAGCGGTTTAACTCACTGTGCTACCGGGGGCTCTGTGGGGGATGTAGTAGTTTGAAAAAATCGTGAGCGAATTCCTATGCACACTGCACCTATCTGGAGTAGTTCCTTCATTTCTGTTTTTTGTTTTTGTTTGTTTGTTTAATTTATCAATGGTTTCAGCATTGGTCAACTCTGAAGACCAACTCCCTGAAGGATTTTAGGCATGTCACATCCTTTCCGCTTTAGATAAAGGCAAGGGCCAATCCTCTCTGAATAAAACTTGGCCAGAAAAGTCTTGTACTTTTTTGTTCTGGGATTGCCATAAACTGGAAACAACTTCAATTTGGGAAAATGATGGGAGGGCAGGAGAAGCAGATGTACACTGTTGAGTGTTAGCAGTAAGCAATGAACTAAATAAAGCTTTAGGAAAGAGCACAATTCTACCTTAGCCAACTATAGCGTATTGGCAAAGTAAACTGCACCAACATCCCAAATCCCTTACTGTGGTGCATGAACTGCAAAAGAGTGCAAATGAGTCTGCTTTGTGAGCTATTCCCAACATATCAAAAACATGTGACAATGTATCCGAGATCAGTTTGATTAAGCATCAAAACAGGAAGGGGAAAATTCATTGCTGGATGTATTTTAAAATACTTAGCATGGTCTTTAGAAGGAACAAAATACCTTTTTTGTTTTATCTCACACATGAATATTCTAAGTTTTGAATAAATTATTTACTGAAACATGTTAAAGCTTCTCTTCTTTCTTCTTTCTTCTGATGTAGCAACCTATACCAGCTCTTTCCATTGTGCTTCTGCAACTAATACCAGCATTTCTGCTGGAGTAGTAGTGCCTATGAATACATTTACTTAATTAATGTGTGAATGGGCAGTATGTCCACAAATCATTATTATAATATTTGTATATTTTCAACCTCAAAAATGTAGAGGAATACATCTACCTTGGAAGGTTGTTAACATCAAGGAATGAATTGATGCTGGAGTTGAATAGATGCAGGAAATCAGAATGGGCCGCTTATAATTTCATTAAAGCCACATGTGGACTCAATTGGAAGTACATCTCTACGTGCTCGGTTGTTTGACTCGACCGAGCTACCTGCCCTATGCTATGGTGCAGAGACATGAATGAAGGCTCTCTCAGAACAACTATGGGTTGCACAAGCTTCCCTTGAAATATGGCTTGTTGGGATGTCTCTCCGAACGCAGAGAGAATGTGGACTGCACAAGGATGTTCAAAAAATATCAAAAGTGAAATGTCTTCTATGCCATGTTGCCCAACTCAAACATCTCTTTGCAGGCCACGTGATTCGCAGAACAGATGGGCACTGGAGCAATGCCACGGCAATATCGACCCGCGGGGATAGACGAGATCTCTTGGTCATCCTCCCACCTGATGGTCTGATTTATTCCATATGTCGTATAATGTGAGAGACCAACATGGTCATACAGTGGTACACTGGTCAATAAGATCTTGTGATCAGCGCAAAAGCTGAAGAACTGATAATCTAAGCATATTTTTGACATACAGTGTTCCCTCACTTATCACAGGTACTACCTTCCAGGACCACCCAGAAAAAGTGGAAATCCACAAAGTAGGGACGCAGGAGCTTGGAAGAGGCAGCCAGGCACCTACTTCTGCAGTCATTGATGCCGTTGCCACCCTTCTTTCTCACTCACTCACCCCCTCCCCTCTCTCGCTACTCACCAGGCTGAGTCCTGATTCTGCTGCCAAGACATGGCTTGGTGAGTGAGCAAGCGAGGGAGGGCAGGTTGAGTGAGTGAACGAGGGTGGCAAGGGCACCAGCGACAGCAGAAGGAGCCTGGCCACCTCTTCTGGGCTCTTGCTTCTGCTGCTGCTTCCACTTTCTGCCTTGCTCACTCACTCACTCACCCTCCCTCGCTACTCACCAAACCGGGTCCTGGTGGCAGAACCAGGACTTGGCCCGGTGAGTAGTGAGTGAGGGAGGATAGGTGGGCGAGCAAGTGAGGGAAGGAAGGCCGCAAAGGCAGAAGCAGCAGCAGAAGCAGGAGATTGGAAGAGGCGGCCAGGCTCCTGGTTCTGTTGCTGCTTCTGCCTTTACAGCCCTCCCTCGCTGGCTCACCTGCCCTCCCTTGCTCGCTTGCTACTCACCAAGCTGCATCTCGGTGGCAGAACCAGAACTTGGCCCGGAGAGTAGCAAGGAAGGAAAACCGCAATACAGTGAGTCAGCGAAAAGTGAACCATAAAGAAACGAGGGAACACTGTACTCCCCCCACCCCCTGGTTCTTGTGGAGCTCTCTGAGTCCACGTCAATTTTCTTCTTTAAAATATTCCATGCTGTAAATTGGGTAGATGGGCAACTAAACTGGCTGCCCATGGTTTATGGATAGTGGAATTATTTTTCGCCACATAAATATTGAGATTCGCAGAATAATCTTTAGTAACAAAATAAAACCTCTACTTAGGAAACACTTGCATATCTAAATAAAGTCCAACTCAAGTTTAATGTTACATGTATTTAGATTTATTTGCTATATATGACTATTACCGTATAGTACTTAAAATCCATTACAGGATTGTTTATATTTAGTCTTGACCCACAAAGACAATAATAGTGCTGTGGAAGACCAAAGGGGAGAAAAGCCATGTTTAATTTATTTACAGTTCCTTTTGTTTGTAAACACTGAATCTACATATACGGTACTAGATTCTAACAGGAGTAGAGAGCTATACAATGAGACAGAAAACAATGCTGTGTTTTATCCATATTAAGCATGAGCATATTATAGAGAGAGAACATCCCCTTTCCCGTTACACAGCATTAAGCATTCTTTTGGTAATTTTTCGAACTTCTGAAACAACTTGGTATTAGCAACATACTATACAATTATAGTTAGTTATTTAAGCCAAGCCATTTGGCTTTTTATTCCATTTCTAGAATAATTTTAAAGTGCTAGAAGCAACCCGTCAATCAAGACTTTTTCCCTTCTAAAATAACAAAATACTACTTTAAACATTAATTTACAAGGTATATATACAATGTTCATCTGGAAAAGCTGAGATTTCAGCACAAATTCATTCACTGTCACACTTAACAGCATTTTTTATTTTTTGTTTTTGTTTTGCATAAACATAGAATATAAGCTTTGAAATAAACTGTTTTTGAATGATTATTGCCACAATGGCTTTTCAGTTTCCCTACAAAAGTGGACAAGAGCTACTGATTTACTATATTATAACCTGTCTTTTATCTTTTTAAGGTTTTTTTTTTTTGTCTTGAGGTCACAGAACAGTAAGTTTGCATATTACACATCTACGATGTCTATCTAGAGAACATTACCCCATTGCATCAGAGCTGGTGCTAACTGCAGTTTACAACATAGATCCACTCAAAAGAAGAGAAAACATCACACCTATATTTTTTCTTTTTTTTCTTTTTTTGGACAGGAGCAATTATTGGAGATGATGTGATACAAGGCTACAACAGAACTATAAAACATTATATATCAGACACCTTATATGCTATTTGGAAAAAATGCATCTGTTTCATAGTCTTAGTACATATAATGCCCTGCTACAACTATGAATTACTCGTTGCATTATGCTCACTTTGTCCAATGGCCCGGTGCTTTTTAAATGTATCTTGACCAGTCTTTGTCCCAAGCCTGCAGATCATTTAACAGCATGTGCAAAATACTTCAATACAATCAATAGGGCAGCTATGTTTCAACTGTAAAATGCAACAGATGTGAATTCTCTACATGAAGAAAGTGGCACTGCTGAATGCATATGAATCCTTCCTGTCTAGTAAGTGGCACTGTTGGATTGCTAGAAACAATAAGACTAGTCAGTGCCAATAAATACTGAAGCTCCATCCCTGGTTTTTGGGCCAACAGAGGAATTCTCCATCAGGGTTTGTATGATTTGTTATTGTCTCAATGAAGTAGCCCAAAAAAGAAGTATAAGCTCTGAACTGGTGGAAATGAAAACAAACAAGAGTGTGAGCTACACAACAACTCAGACCTGTATCAATTATTTTTGAGAGTGTGGTAGGATTCAAAATATAGAGGGTAGATGAAAGAAAGAAAAAAAGAATCGCAATGGACAGTTCCAACCCCAACCCACAGTTTCATGTAAAAATAAAGATGGCCATGCAGAGAATTTCAAAAGGCATACTGCAAAACAATTATGCTGCATTATATTGCTTCAAGGGCTTTTGAGCTGCATTGATCAGTGTCAGGTTTGGGACAACCTTTCATAATGGCAGTTTGTATTTATTCAAAGCCCCAGATTTCAATGTCTTGTATAATGAAGTCTTCTTTCTTAGAAAGAGTGCGATTCCCAAATGTTTTGCAAGAATGACTTCTTCCATGGTAGAGATCCCCATCAAGCCACAGTGCAAATTCACCTCTGCAATATGAACAAAGAATTAGAAATGGGAAAGGGTTAGCACAGCCATTTTTAATATGCTACAAATCCAATTTAATTACATCTTCTTGGAAAGATGTTTATAACAACAAGATTAACTGCAAATAGGCATTATATTACATCACAACACTACTGATTGTATTAAATAAAAACTCCATTCATCTCACTTGACTTAGTTTGATTCTTGTGACCTGACTTGATGAATCAACTTTGATGGACTCATAAAAAAGTAGGATTTTTTTTAATGAAAAAAAAAAACAAACCCTGATGTTTAGAATAAAAGCTCAATCGGTAATGCTATGGGTTTTCAGCTCCTTGTTACTGTTGTCTGTTTAATTATTAATATAATTCTACTGAAACATTAATGCTGAAATTGTAATTTAAGTCAATCACTTCTTAATAAATAAATTTAATTAAATTGCCCCCTTTTTGTTAGTGCATTTTCAACTTAATTCACAGCCTAATTGATTCTAATTAGTTGGATCCTCTCACTGCAAATAATTAGTTCCCCAATTAGATAAGAAAGAAGTTCTTCCTTATATTCACAAAAGCCAATCTAATTGGAATGGAAGAAAAAACATGCATATTCCATGAATCCAGGGGGCACTTTGTCTAAACTTCTTTTTGTCATCAACTTGTTAAAATTCTGTCTCTGTCCATTTAAACGAAAGGATGAATGGGGAAAAAACAGGAAGTGACTAAATTTTGACCAGCTGCCTACAAAGTTGGTACTAACATGTGCTGGACTCATTGTAAAAACAGACAAATGCACTGCAATCCCTCCCCATGAGGTTTTATGTTCTAAATAAAGCAGCTGTTTTAAGCTTACTTCTCATGTTCAGTCACCATTGAAACATTTGAGAAAAAGGTAAGAAAACTTATCAGAATTTATCAGGGGTGTAAGTAGTAAATATGCATTATTACAAATTACTGCATTCAAAACCACATAAACATTTAATATGCTATTAATTTACATCCTTTGTATATTGCGTTTTGAGTGTTCAAAGTGTTTAATACATTATCGTGTTGCAATTTTTAGTAGAAGCCTGTAGATAGGTCCCTGTTTTTATTACCATAAATACACACCTTCAAGTTCTTTGATCAGTTTACTATCAACCACATGGCACTAGCTCTCCACCCAAAGGACAACAGTGATAGTCAAGTTTTTAAAATTGGGGCATTTAATGGGTCTAGAGCAGTGGTTCTCAAAATCTGTCCAAACTTTTGGATTCTATCTCCAATAATCTATATCCCTAGAAACCTGCTTCAAACAGGCAAGCAAAGGCTTATGAACTGGACTTCAACTTTGATCTCAAGGACAAAAGGTCGAGAATCACTGTTCTAGAAGACTCTGCACTCTTTCTGTCTCTCACAGTTTGGGAGTAATTCATTAAAGATAACAGCATTATGTGAAACAAGATACTTTTCATAGTAAGAAACGATACAGGCAGTCCCTGAGTTGCAAACATCCAAACAACTCATAGTTAAGAATGAGGGTGAGACAATAGGAAATGAGAGAAATCTACCCCTCTGAAGGGAAATTCACTCCTGAAAGAATTATCACGGGAAAAAGAGGCCTCCATTGCCACTTTATCATCAGTCTTAGTTTCCACAAGTTTCAAAAGCCAATTGTCACAGGAACAGTAAGTGAGGTGAAAACAGGGAACAGGCAGCAAAACAAACACCATGGGGGTGTTAACTAGTCTTGTGCATTTGTATAGAATCATTTTCCGTTTCTGTTTGTTTCATTAGTAAGGCCCTGTTTTTGTTTTTGAGCGCCTCCCCCAAAAACAAGCGCTTTTCCAAATGAGCTTTTTTACCCCAGGTTGAATATTCTCATCTCACTGGTGTCAGAAAAACGAATTTTATCTCAGCTGTTCTACTTGTTACATTTCTTCTTACTACTCAGAAAAATAATATATATTATCGTCTTAATAGTGGTGTACTAAACCACCGTAGTAGGTTAGTACTTGATTCATTATTAGGCCTTTTCTTGTGATTTTCTTTCCTCCACCTTCTATTGCCACTGTGGAACAAGGTGTGTTTAAAAGGTGTGTTATTTTAAACTGTGTGTTATTTTGAACACAACTTTTAAAGCAAAATGTGGCCAGATTTTGCCATATAAAGAATTGCATTTAGGTGCAGTTAGTGGTACCCAGAAGCTCATTGGATGCATGATTTTCCTTCTCAGGGACTTTTTTTCCCAGAGTTGAATTGTGACTCCTGAAGCTTCTTTGCACACCTTTCTTAAAGCCTTGGTAGTAAAAGGGGTAGGAGAGGGCAAAAAGGCAGGGAAGTGGGATATAGGTCAATATCAGTCACTGAGGGATAGAGAGAAGGGGTGAGAGAAAGTGAAATTCTGTGGAGGACTACTACCCAAAAATAATTTGGCACATTACTTATTTGAAGCTATGATTCATTAAATTCCTCAGTTCTGATGGAACCATGCAATTCATTCCATTCTTCATTAGGTACTTGTTCTACTCCTCATTATTTGAGTTTTAGGTAGAGTTGCCTTTTAATAAAAGGCTGATGTCTTCCCTATATGAGATGGCTGGGTGGAAATTTAATCTATTTTTTAATCTCCAAATTGAGGTTCAGTGTCGCAAGACCTTGTTACTCCTTCTATTTTCTAGTAATAACAAGGACTGGGGTAACATGATGCATTTGAAATTTGACAGACACAATTGCTGGACTGCCTACGGATACAATTAATCCGAAGAGTGTTGTTGCCACATTTTATACTACATTGTGTAGTACTGCTCCATTCTCCTTTGGGGTGAAAAAAGGAGGGTAGAAAGAACAGGGATTTGAAAAATAGGATCCTTGTTGGGTATTACGATGTACCTTGTACTTTACTTTATTGCAACCGTATCCTAGAGCTTCCATGGCAATATTGATTCACAAGAGGTTTGCTATTGCTTTCCTTTGGGACTGAGAGATCACCAGGGGGCTCCATGACCAAGAGGGAATTCAACCCTGGTCTTCTAGGGGGATTAGTTCAACACTCAAGCCAGTATCTAGGACCATACATTAAAAATAGAGAGATTCCATCTTCCATTCAGCCAATTGGTACAGTGAAGGAGTTTTAGATAGCACAGGAAAGGGTGAACACTAATAATGGACCTGGTAACTGTTCAATTTGTGTTTTTGTACTGTTTGTTTCATTTGGATGGCACAAAATGGTACACCCCCCTCTCGTACAGAAATATCAGTGAAACGAAAGGAAAGTGGGAACGGTAACCATTTAGTTGCCTGATTTTCAGTGCTCGGCTGCAGTCCCTGGCAGGCGTGAGTGCTTTGGGCCTGCAAACCACACAACACACACTTTCCAAGGAGAGTGCTTGTGTAGCTTGCAGGCTCAAAGTGCCAGGGCCTGTAACCAAGTGCCAAGTAAGAGAGTGCAAGCCCAGAAAGCACCCACACCTTCCAGTACCTAAAACAGGAGGAGCATGGGAAGCCTGCCCATTGCCACCAATGGGATGAGAACTCTAGTAGGTTATTGGGTTATTGGTATGGCCCAACAGCCAGGAATCTTAGAGATGACACAGTGCAATGGAAACTGTGTGCTAACTACAAGGAGAGAAAATATCAACCATTTGCAAAGGCAGATAACCTTTCAAAGACAACCCTGCAAAGACAGATACAAGCTTTCAAGAAGCAAAAGCTCTAGGTGCCCAATTTTTTTTGTAATAAAGTGAAGTACTATACACACACAAGGGTAATACCACTAAGAATTCTACTTATGTATTGGCAAATAAGCCTGCCAACCAATTCTTGGTAAGAAAGAAACAAATTCATTACTAACCCTCCACCACCAAAAGCTAAGGCATCCATGTCTCCTTTGAGAAAGAACATATTGTCTCCCGTCCACTTGAAGACCTATAATAATACATAAAATAAAATAAAACACACACACACAAATTAAGTGATGGTACTGTCAAAAAAGAAGAAGAAATGAAACAAAATCAGTGGTTTCTTCTTAACAAAGAGATAGATATTATTATTATTTTTAAAAAACAAAAAACATGCAACAATTTTCAGGGATTCACCGAATTGTTGAACTGAATCCCATCCAACCAAGCTACCCCAACTTTGCAATAGCTTTGTAATAGGTCGTAATGCACATTATAACCTCAAGATATCTGATGCATATAGCATAAATTAATCTTGTTTTGCAGTTTTCATCTACATTCATTCTCAGTTAGCTTAACCGTACTTATTTTCTTATCTAGAATACATCAAGCATATAAAAAGTTTTGCATCTGCAAGAATTTTGAAGCCACCTTCCATTAGTCATCCTTTTGAACGCTTACCTCAAACTCTGGACAGAAGGTAAAAAGAAAGGTTTCTCCAGTGCCATAAAAACCATCACTGACTTTAAAGGGCTCTGAAGCTAATGCACCAAAGATCTAAAGAAGGAGAAAAAAGACTTCATGACACTTCCATTCTTCTATTTAACATATGACATTCTAATCCAGTCATATTCTATGAAGTTAAGAAAGAAATGGTATAAGTAATACTTTATGAGATTATAAGTTAACATGATTTAGAAGTCAGATTTACATTTCTCTGAAATAAAGCAGTATGAATAGGAAATTATGTGGAAATTAGACTTTGTTTCTTGTTGATCTTCAAGTTACCTTGTTAAATTGTTATTACTTTTGCTGCAACATATTAAACAGTTCATATGTTGATTTTTTATAATGGCGTGTTTTGATCTATGTATTTTATTGTATGTATTTTATGTTCACATGCTTTAACTATGTTGCACCCTGTCTCAAGCTGTTAGGAGAGGTGGGTAACAAATAAAATGTACCATCATCTTCATTATTATGGTTCACCACAGACACATATAGGGATGCAATGCATTCAAACATTCGGTATTAAACTTTCTGTGCCTATGATAAGCACTACAAGTTTGTGGTATTTGCCAAGTTTGTTGAGGATGTGTTTGATGAAAGAGATGATCATTCCATATCCACTTCTATCCTCGCAGAACAGAAAAGTGACAATATATAAAGATGTTACCAGACTTTTGCCATAATGCAAAAAGCATATGTATTTATTTATTTTATTTACCATATTTATATCCTGCCTTTCTCATCCTGCAGGAGACTCAAGGCCGCTTACATATATAGGCAGTGATTTGATTTGATTATAGTCCAATACTGTGATACATGCTGCACTCTTTATGTGACAAATAATCCATACAACTCAGCCTCTGACTAGTGAAAAATTGATACATATTAAATAATTTAGAAAGGACCATGTAATGATACACATATAAAGAGGGACACCTGATTTCTCTTTCACCAGCATTATTCTATTGCAAATCCAATCCTCCCACACAGACTGCTGTATAAACTTATGGATCTTGGATTGTCATATTCAATCTATTTACGGGCTTCTTGTCTGGACATCCCCAGAGGGTTAGTTGAGATAATCCTACTCTTCAGCTCTCACACTCAACACTGGGATGCCACAGAGTTGTGTGTTGACTCCTCTGCTTTATACTTCATACAAGTATGATTGCACCCCCATCCATCAGAGCAATAGTATTACCAAATTCGTGGATGATACAACAGTGGTTGGGATTAACTCTGAAGGGGATTGGGTCTGCCTATCAGGAAGAGGTGGATCGGCTGCTCTTGTGCTGTAGGGACAATAATTTGGTTAAGAGTGTCAGAAATATTAAAAGTTAACTAAGTATTTTTAATGACAAAAATGCAAGTCAAGCACTAAAGAGTTAAATGAGTGCAATGACTCAGCAAAAGTTGCAGTTCAATAGAAGCAAGTATGCCTGTAGCTTAATCTGCCCCTATGTGAGAAGCTTCAGTGAGAGCAGCCCTTGTGTGAGAAGGCCTGGCGTGAGTAGCTTTGGTGAGAGAAGTCCCAGGATGAAGACTACTGTGAAGCTCCTGTGTAAGTAAGGTATGAGAGGAGGCTCTTTGAGAGAGAAGCTGAAAGCTCACAACCTTTGAGGATGCTTGCCACAGATGCAGGCGAAACATCAGGAGAGAATGCTTCTAGAACATGGAAATACAGCCAGAAAAACCTACAACAACCAAGCTGAAAGCTGTTTATCTGCATGAGAAAGAAGCCCAGAGAACAAAGAGATAAAGAAGTATGTATAAAGAACTTTTGTGTTATGAAAACCTTGTTTTTGTAAACAGTGCAACCATATTATTTTGCTACAAAGAAAGCCTCCAAAGGAAGAGATGACATTGGTCTGTGTGTTTTTGTTCTTTTGTATCACTTTTGGCTACAAGTGCTGGGTAATGTTGCTGCTAACAAGTTACTCTGCTGTGGATTTATGAGGAGGGTCTTTTGTTGATAAGCCCACTCGCCCAACAAAGAGGGCCCAGCAGAGACTGTATTATCTTGAGATTACTAAGGAACCAAAACTGAATGAAAAACTGCTGGTGGCTTTTTGCTGCTGAGCTATAGAGTGTGTCATCTATGCATGGTTTGGTAACTGCACATTGGCTGATAGGAAGGGTCACCACCACTGTACAGAGAATCACTGATTGCCCTCTCTCCTCTTTATATGGCCCTTAAGAAAGTTCAGAACATTCTTAAGGACTCATCTCGCCCAGCATATTCTTTTTTGAAATTATTACCATTTTGGAGACAGTACAGGGTGACAAAGACAAGCACAAATAGACTGAGAGATATCTTTTATCCTAGAGCTGTAACTATACTGAACTCTATGGTTTCACACTGATGTGGCATTGTGGGGCTGTGCGGTGGTGGTTGGAGTGTGGAGGGATGAAAGTGTTATTTTTGTGATGTGTGCTGGGAAAAGCATTTAATTTTGTTGTACAATGTACAACAACAATAAAGTTATTCTATTTTCCTCTGCAAGCTAATTGTACTTCTCATGGGTTGGATGCCGCATAGAATGTGCGGAGAGATTATTTCCATACCTGTCCATCACTGTCTTTAATAACCATCAGTACTGGGGTGTCTAGGCCCATCATCGTTCTGTATAAGGTCTTTAAACTCATTCCATGCTTTGCGGTGCTGTAGACAAGAGTCCATGGATAGCCAATAGTTCGAGGTGGAAGGTATTTTGTCAGCTAGTAAAACACAAATAAAACTAATGTATGCATATTCAATCAATCAACATAGGCAGGTTTTTCAAAAATAGGTCTACAACACAATAGATAAAACTATATTCTATCTATTAAACACAGACATGTGTGTGAATGTGGATGTGTGTCTAACTATTAGATATAAACACATGCACCTACAAGCATACACACAGACATGTAGGTGTGCACGCCCACACACACACATAGTGGTAAGCCATACATTAAATGTATGTAGCACAAAGTAAAAAGTAAATACGTAGTCCTTTTGGGAGAAAAGTGTACTTACTCCTTTACGCTTTAACCACCTACAGAAAAATACATTTTCCACTATGTATGAATGCAATGCTATAAATGCAGGCTAGCAGAGGTATCTGGGGGTGAATGATTTTACATTAAATTGTCATATGAACAGATTAGTCATGCGTAATTTAGTTTTCCTCACTTTTTTATACCAAAATCTTCAGGAAGAGATGTGTATTTACTGTTACAATTCATTTTTTTTACAAAAATGTTTAAATACAATGTGAAAGCTATGGCATTATGATGAGTGCCATACTCTTCCTAGTCCATACCTTTTCAATTTGTTCCAGTTGCAACAATTCACTGGGATCACTAAGATTTGGACGAAATGCCTCAGGCTCCAGTTCCGTCTTGACAGTTGTTCCCTGCTTTGAATGTATATCTTCCCTTGTGGTGATCTGCAAAGTAGGAGAAAATTATGTTAGCATTCAAGACGCTATGCAACATACTTATGAAATTGTGAGATTTGTTAAAACTACCTATCCTATATGGAGCCTGTGAAATTCCAAAGTGTAAAGAATATACAACTGATCAAGACTTTTCAGGAATACTCTTTCTGTTTGCAGCAAGTTCCAGAACATGGCATACTGAATAATACATAACAGCTTCTGCCTCAATTTTTCAACTTAAAATATATCGCTCCTGTTATTTCACTTCTATTGCAACTGACACAACAATCTATCACACATGCAATCAAATTAGATACAACAGTGGGATATTTCTTCCTTTTTCTTTTTTTTAGTACAGAATATTCCTAAATCACAAAAAGGTGGTGAAGCAAAGATCTATAGAAGTTCTGGTTGAAGGAAATCATACCAAACTCCTCCTCCTGATGATTTCCCTTCCAAATAGTGAATACCATATTTAGCTATTCACTCTTTTCTTAAAGTATTGGGATTTGATCAAGATTTGTGTTTAAATGTGGATTTTACTTCATGAAATTTGGACTGTGGCTTACACTTATAAAATTAGATCTGAATTAAAACTAAGTCCCTTACAATGATAAATGAAGTAATAAAAAATAAAAATACCAATTAATACTGGTATTTTTTTTTAGTAAGATACTATTAAAATTGTACTTATTTTTTTGCTCCATATAATTGGTGCATGGAAACTTACCCTAAATGGGCACTGCCAAACATTAACACCTCCCTTCTCAAAAGAAACAACTTCAGTTTCCCTCACTTTTGTAGAAGAAACACTGAGAAATACACCTGTATTTTTCCATGCTTTTAAATGTATTTTACTGACTGCATTGTATTTATCTACTTAGTCTTAAGAAAATAGTATTAAGCAATCAGTGCTATGTACAGTCAGCTTCTGTGCAAATATGCAGAACTTGTTTCTCGTTAAGTTTGGTTTCTGAAGACAATTGTTTTGTATTTAGACAAACTGATGAGTGTGTTCTACTGCTCAAATTACTTTATGTCCTGGATACCAGAAAACTCATTGCAACCCCTTGCCTCCAAGAAACAGCAGATATTTACCACTTTTCAAATTTTACCTTCCTGATCTGGCAGTCCGTATCTCCTAGTGCATGCACTTAGTGCACAATTATATGTTACTGAGGCAAAATGAAGGAATAAAACACGAATCTGTGCAAAACAGCTGTAAAGGAGCACTAAGAAGCTGGTTGGACAGGGATGCTTAAGTAATTTTCCCCACTCCCCTCAGGTGAACTTCTGGTCTTGAGGTTTGGTTAACACAATGAAGTTATGTAGAGAGGATTTTTAAAGAAGTGGAAAAAGAGAGCAGTTCAGTCCTTTTTATATACTCAGATGTTCTTTTTTATTTTCCCCATATAATTTTATTACAAATGTATGAGGTATGTGGAAGGGTAGAAGAGTGGATATAGAACAGGGGCATTTTTAACATCTTACATCTTCATCTTTCTTCTTCCATTGTTATCAAACACCAAAAAGGTTCCTATTGCGTTAAAAAAAAGAAGGTAGAGAAAAGAATATTTCTTTTCTAATCTAAGACAGAAGGTTAGAAAAGCAGGTATACAGTGTTTTGAAACAAAAGAGAGAGAGAAAAGTTAAGAAATGAAAAATAGAAAGCTCTAACTCAGTGGTTCTCAACCTATGGGTCTTCAACTCCCAGAAATTTTAACAGCAGGTAAACTGGCTGGGATTTCTGGAAGTTGTATGCCAAAACATTTGAGGACCCACAGGTTGCGAACCACTGCTATAACGAATGCTTCCTACCCTGTCTCTGCTGTCTTCTTCATAATCAAAAAATCTATTTTTTTTGTCATCAACTACTTATCTATGGTAGATTAAATTTCCAGAATCCCTTGGATATCATTGGGGAGCCTGTTAATTCTTGTCACTAGCTTCTCTATTTTTACTTTTTTTTTGTTATTCCTACATCCCTGTACTATTAATTTTCCCCTGGTGCTATAGAAAACCCAATATTTTCCTTTCCTTTTCTTCTTTTAAATAGTCAATAAAGGGCTACCATTCTTCTTCAAATTTGGAAGGATCTTACAAGCTTAGTCAGTTTATCCATCTCTGCCATGTCAGACATGTTTGTAATCCATAAACCTTGGGTAGGAATTTATTCTTGTTTCCAATAGTAAGCATAAACAATCCCTGCTGAGGTTCCCTTTCTTTTACAACTCTTTGGTAGCAGACAAAAATCTACCTATTGTTTTGGCAGTAGCTTATTGTTCGGCCTTGTGAAGCACTATTTATAATTGGAGCCTGACCTTAAAATAGAAAGTCCTTCCTACTTTCATACTCTCCTTAAGCTCTTCATAAGCAATCCCTACCTCCTATTTTTCTTATAAAACTATGCTAACCATACAATATAATATATGTAACATTTTGTATGGTTGGCATAGTGTAAATAGTCTTTGCAAACAACATGTCCCTTTTTTGAAAATAGGGTAGCCAAGTGAACATTCCCAAGAATAAAGGGAAAGAATATAGAAAGGAGACAGCACTATTTTTTCTGGTGGCTCTAATCAAGTTCTGTAAGTTTTATTCTCAAGTACAGTGAATAAAAGGACTGTAGCTTTAAATTTATTTATTTATTGCATTTCTGTACTGCTCTTCTCATCCCAGGGGAAACTCAAAGCGGTGTACAATATGATAAAATGGCAAAAATTCAATGCCGAACATGCAATTTTTTTCCCCGTGTCTGGAGAAACTTGAGAAACTGCAAGTCATTTCTGGTGTGAGAGAATTGGCTGTCTGCAAGGGAGGACTGGATGTTTTACCATCCTGTGTGTGGCTTCCCTCATGTCCCTGCATGAGAAGTTGGAGCTGACAGGTGGGAGCTCACCCTGCTCCTCAGATTCAAACCACCGACCTTTTGGTCAGCAGTCCTGTCAGCACAAGGGTTTAACCCATTGCACCACTGGGAGCTCCAACATGCAAATTATTAGTCTGGAATTGTATATTATAAATTTACTATGAAAAACATGATTGCCTAAGCATTATAGATCTGAAAATTCACTCATCATACCTCCCTATGAGGCTAATGGTAGCTATTTAAATGACTAAAATAGATAGGTTTGGTACTGCTTCAGTATCTTATCGACCTGTGTTGCTCTTCCTCTGTACTGCATTTCCTTTATTCATTCTTTTGCTGCTTTTGCCCATACTTTTCCAAGCGATCAGTTATATAACTACTTCTATACATGCAAGAAGTGATAAAACATACTAAAAATCCTGGTTAATAAGAATTGTGTCTGAAATCACAATGAGGCAACCTTAAACCTGTAGATTTGCAAAGAATTCTCTAGTGTCTTAAGAAGCATCTCTTGATTCATAAATATGAGAATGCATTTCTTAAAAAGAGGAAGTAGTAACAAAAAGGACACAATTCCAAGCATACAATTCACTTGCAAACTAAATGACAACGTTCAGAATTAAGGACAAGTTGCATTTATCTCATAAATCTAAATCAAAAGATAGTACTAATATCAGTGTGTGGCTATCGATCTAACTAATTACAGATTTGAGTGCAGACTACAAGGCTGTACCTAGTCAGAGTACGATTTCCACAGCTTTTTTCCATGTCAGGAGCGACTTGAGGAATTGCAAGCCACTTTTGGTGTGAGAGATTTGGCTGTCTGTAAGGACGTTCGGATGTCTTGATGTTTTAGCATCCTTGTGGGAGGCTTCTCTCATGTTCTCGCATGGGAACTGGAGCTGACAGAGGGAGTTAATCCGCACTCACCCCGGATTCAAGCTTCTGATCTGTCGGTCTTCAGTTCTGTCGGCACAAGGGTTTAACCCACTGCGCCACTGGGGGTTCCTATTTCCATTTCCACAGTTGATTCTAGTTGATTAATCCTATCCCTTACTGAAGTAATGTTGCTAAACAGTAACATTTAACTATGAGTAAAACAAACCAGGAACTCTTATCTTAATTGTTTCAAACTGTAATTCCAGTTTAAGTTTGTGCTGTGAAAATATCTCATCAGTTACACGTATCTACATGTTTAAGGCAAGGACAGACAGAGGGCAGTCAATGGGTCACATGAGGCCCTTGAAGTCCCACCTGAATGCCTCAAACCTCCTACCCTGAAAAAAATAATTGAGCATTTCCTCCTCCAAATTGTTCAAAACTGCTGCAACACGAAGTGGGAGCCCTCCAGAAGCATCTCTCATGACCAAGGTAAGTAAAGATTTTCCCTTGACATTGTCCAGTTGTATCTGACTCTGGAGGTTGGTGCTCATCTCCATTTCTAAGTCAAAGAGCCAGCATTGTCCATAGACACCTCCAAGGTCATGTGGCCGGCATGACTGCATGGTGTGCCATTACTTTCCTGTTGGAGTGGTAGCTATTGATCTACTCAAATTTGCATGTTTTTGAACTGCTAAGTTGGCAGAACCTGGGGCTTACAGCAGGAGCTCACCCCGCTCCCTGGATTCGAACCTGCAACCTTTTTGTCAGCAAGTTCAGCAGCTCAGCGCTTTAACTCACTGTGCCACTGGGGGCTCCTCTCATGACCTAAGAGGGTGATAAATCATCCTGACATTTCTTTAAAAAAAGAATTAAGGTAGTAGGGGGGCTTTGGTGTGCTCATATACCGTAATGCTCTGTATATGCACAGAGGTGAAAATGTCTCTTGCCAGATCTGTAGGTACTTATCTTTGCTTGAAAGATGACTGCTTGTCTAGCAAATGCACTTTTCAAAATAGAAATATCTATTACAGCCAGTTTTCATCTAGCTATCACCCAGTAATGTAGTGCTATTGTTTCCAGACCTCGTTCTGTTTCTTTAAGCCCCCCCCCTTTTATCTATTCACTGGGATAAATCTGCTACATCAACACAGATCTCTGAGAGCACAAAGTATTCAGCATCTACATCAATGATCATGTAGTTTATATAGTCTTTGACAAGAGATATTTTACTGACACACTCTGCTGACATTTGTACTAACAGCACTATATTAGTGTTGGTTTTTTAACTTGTTTTTGTTTTATTTACTTATATTTATAATTAAAAAGAAGTTCATTTTAGAATACTGAAACTTCTGCAGAATCAGCTGGACCCTCCAAAGATTAACAGCTGTTAGAACAAGGAGGAAATGGAAACTGAGATACAGATTCTCTGTCATTAATTGTAAATTCATAACTTTATAGTATAAATTGGGCCAATGAGGAAACACACAGAATATTATTTATTTTCGTAAGCAAAGCCATGGGAGCCTTTTCTTCCATGTGTAGTGAATTGTAAATATAACTAAGGCACAAAAATATTTAAGAACCTCTCACCTTAGACAATTTTTCTGTAAAGTAAAACAAACACCATTTGCATTTATTTTAAAATAGCTACACTAAAGTGAATGGCAAGACAGAGATTAAATCTAAACACTTAACCAAACTTTGGCTCAGAGCATTCTGGAATAAACAGAACAATTTATTTCTCCAATACTCATGCAATTTTAAAGATATGCTTTCAGAAATAATGTGCACAGCTATCCTCCATGTGTACATATGCCAACACAAAAGACATTTTCTAATTAGAGTGCAAGTCATGCCAAGAAGCTTACAAAGTTCAAGTTACCCAAGAAGCTTAAAGTACTGGAGAAAAAACAGAAACAGTATATATTGCTCATTATTTTCATTCATTTTATAAAAACAGAGGAATACTAGTTTTATCCAAGTAAAATGGGGAAAATACTTCACTTGGGTACTGAGTTATATATAGTTTCAAATTAATTGTAAATATTTCTGTGTAGAAGTTGAGTGCAATGGTTAATTTAAAAAAATGTTTTTAACTGTGGCTAAAACAAATTTTGCAATCTCTTTTAATCAATCTAAGCTTCCGTTCCATGCTGTGAAATACAAAGTTCTCAGCAGTCTAGAATAATGTAGCAGTGAAAACAAAGCTTCAAAAGATAAACAGAAAATTCTTCTGTGTTTGAATGAACTAGAGCCAAGCCAAAATACCCCCTTTAGCTTCAATTCAACTTTAGTTATTGTTTCTCAAAGCATTTTCATTTTTTTTAAATGTTTGGAAATGATTTCAACCATTCTCTCAAACTTTATTTCGTGGTTGTTCTGTTCAGGACATGGACACTTAAAAGAAAGGATGCACATTCAAATATTTTTATTTTTAAGGTCAAAAGTACTCTGAAACCCAAGCCGTGTGAAGAATGGCTGAGGAGCTGGATGTGTTCAGCTTGGAGAAGAGAAGGCTGAGAGGGGCCATGATAGCCATGTTTAAATAGGGTTGTTGTAGGCTTTTTGGGCTATATGGCCATATTCTAGAAGCATTCCCTCCTGATGTTTCGCCTGCATCTCTGGCAGGGATCCTCAGAGGTTGTAAGGTCTGTTGGAAACTAGGCAAGTGGGGTTTATATATCTGTGGAGAATCCAATAAATCAATTTTTTCTAGTCTCCAACAGACCTCACAACCTCTGAGGATGCCTGCCATAGATGCAGGCAAAACATCAGGAGAGAATGCTTGTAGAATATGGCCATACAGCAAAAAAACAAACCAAAAAAAAACCAAAAAAAAAAAAAACCCTACAACAACCCAGTGATTCCGGTCATGAAAGCCTTCAAAAATACATGTTTAAATATCTGAAAAGATGTCACATTGAGAGGGGGTAACCTTGTATTCTGCTGCTCTGGAGATTAGAAAGTTGAACAATGGATTCACCTGCCAGAAAAGAGATTCCAAGTAAACTTTTGGAAGAACTTCCTAAGATCTATTAAAAGATGAAATATACTGCCTCAAAGCTTCCTTCTTTGGAGGTTTTTAAGCAAAGACTGCATGGGTGTCTGTTGAGGTTGCTTTGGTTGGATACTCCTGCATTGAAGAAGTGGGTTGGACTGGATGGTCCTTTCCAACTCTATGATTACATAACCCTTGACTGCAATCACATATTACAGACATGAAGTCTGGAAAACTATTCTAAAAAAGAACAAAAGCTTAAGAAAAGTCCAATTGAAACATATTGGTTAGATTATCTCTCTCCGTTATTAACAGAAATGACTAGGTGGTGGCAGTTGAGGAGGACAGTTAATACTCACAAAATAAGTTAACAGATTTATCTGAAGCCTGGCAATGTACAAAAAGTCTGCATGGGGATATCTACATTGAAGTTTAAAAGCTATAAAATGCCTTTATTTCAAGAAATTTAAATGCTGACAAGTGGTCTCCATTAGAGCTACTCAAAATGGTAGTCCAGGAACCAGCACTGTTCTGCAAGTCATCCACTGCCAATCCATAGAAAGTTTCCAATAAGATATAAGCACTAATATACAGCAGCTTTACAGGTATCCTCTGTAAAGCTGGGACCAAAAATGTTGGGAACAAAAATGTTATGATGATGTTATATTTTAAAAACAACATTGTGTCTGTTCAACCTATTGTTGATGGATAAATGAAAATAAATGAAGCTCTAGGAATAAAAATACACAAAACTTCACTCTTTCTGGGCATTCCATCTCTGACTCAGAACAGCTGCAAAGGAAGACTGGAAAGAGAAACAGCGAATTGGAATGTATTCATAAACTCCAGTCCATCAACAGTGGGTTAAAGCAGAGACAATGGTTTCCTGGCATATGGCACATAATATGTGTTTATAATCCAGCCTCATGAAGGCTCCATTAGCCAGTTTATCACATCTCCTTTCTGGTTCCCAAGCTATATCAGACTATATCTCAATGATATCCTCCACCATTCATATACTTACCTACTCACTTTGGCTTTAAGCAACTTCTATTCTCCTCCCTTTATAGCCCAATAAACCTCCTTCAGAGCTGAACTTGTCACCTCATTGCCATACTCACAAATTTTATAATCTATGTCTTTCAACACACACACACAGACTATAAAGGCCTGATCCTAGGCACTTCATTCACTACACCTGAGAAAACAGACCTAAGTCTATGAACTTAATATGACCAATTTCTTTCTACCAGGTAGTCTACAAGGTGCTATAATACTCCCCTTTGAGATTCCAGAATAACATGGTTATATATTTGAATTGTGACTCAAGGATTTTTTCAACTTTCATATCCCTCTCTTACCAACTCTATAATTGTGGAATCTTAAAAAAGAAGAAAGGAATGTAAAAGCAAGCATCCTTACAACCAACAACCACAACAGATTTTAAACACTGATTAATGGAAGAAACTCCTAAACAATTTCAACTATTTCAATAGTGAACATTATTTGGGAGACATCAATAGAAGGAAAGTAGAAAGAATGGGAGAAGATCTTACTCTGCTTTGGCCTCTGAGGGAGAGGAGGGCAGCTAAGCACAACACCAATGTGATGAGATAAACTCTTCTTCCCCTATTGCAAGGACTGCTACTCTGGTCTCTAAGAAGAGCAGCCAGACACAACTCTGTTCTGCCTTGGTCCCATGGCTAGGTCACTTCTTGCTTGGGGTCCTATCTTATTTAGGTTGTGGACCTAAAGGCAGACGACTGCCAAAGAAATTATTTGTAAGCTGTTCTAATAGCCTTCTGGATGGAGTTACATAACTGAAGACATTGGAAAGATTTTTTTTTTTTTGCTATCATAATCTGACCTGGTTAATAATAAAATACATTTTTATAAGAAGTTTTAAATGTACATTTGCTATTCAGGACTTGAACTATCCCTTGGCTTAAAAAGATTGTGGTATTTTTAAATTGGAGAGGAGTGACCACAAGGTAGGATCTCGGTAACTCCGTAGCAGTCTAGCATGCCAAACAAATTTGCTTGCGAAATTTAACTTGAGTTTTCAATATTTAACTTGAGAAAAGTTGAATTATACTACCCCTGCCAGAAAGATGTAATTGTGGCAAAGAAATGAAGAAATTCCAAAGAAGGATCTGGAATAATTGTGACTTGTGGCTCTCAATCATTTTTCAGATATTTCAAGAGGGTTTCTGATACTAGACTCTTTTAGAATCTTTTAGTATGATGGAAACAGAACCCACAAAATCTACACCAGTGGTTCCCAACCTGTGGTCTGTGGACCACCAGTGGTGTGCAAGAACTAAAATATTGTCTGTGGCCTCTCTGTTACTACACTGTTGAAACAAAAGCGATGGGTCTTTTGTTTCAACAAAAGACCAATCTGAGCATTAACGAAATCCACAGATAACACAGCCCAACCAAAAGAAATTCTTGCTGTCTTTGTTTTTAGGCCTGTTCCTGGGGTTATTTGGGGTGCTGAATCAGAAAATTGCATTGGATTGATCACATCAGCTCTAGATTATTAAATATGATTTTCTTTGGTGAGAGGATGGTGACTACTGGATGACATATGTTCTGTATCAGAAAATAGAGCTGATGTGGTCTATCGAATGCAATTTTCTGAATCAATTCCCAAATAACCAAACTGAATCTAAAGATGACCAAAACCTAATCCATAGCCTTTTGGTACGAATATTGGAGAGTGGTCCCTGGCCAAAAAAAGGTTGGAAACCACTGATCTACACCAAGGATTCTGCATGTTTGAGCTTCAGTATATCTTATACAGTATCTAATTCACTAGAATTCAGAATGTCACATGAAAACAATAAATAAACAAAAATATATACTCTTCTATAAACATCTCTTTGAAAATGCACACACAAATTGAAGAATTGCCACAATCTCTTTTAATCATAGAAATATTTCCTTCCTTGCTCTGGAGCAAGGTTGGACCTCTGTGCACAGAGCAGAGACTGTTGCATCTCCATCTGTTGCGGGCCAATTCATTTATACTAGCTGCATCAGAAATGACACATCACTTCTGTTCTCAAGTTTTTGAACGTTCTACGGGGCAATGTTAGCTTTCTTATAAATTGGGGAGTTGTGGCAGGCCTCAGAGGTGGTTAATACAACAACCACATTTTTCTTTCTTTGAAGGCTTGAGGGTTGCAACAACTGGGTTTGAAGGCTATATGTAGCCCATACAGCACTTTTCCATGCCTTTTCTATAGCTTATATTCAGTGCCAAGCTCACAAAGCTCTTTTATGTAGACAGTATTGTTGCCAATTGAGCATTTGTAACATGGAATTACAGTTTCAATCACATAATCTCAGATTTAGCTCGACTGCTTTGCAGAAACATCCAGCTCCAGTGATACTAGAATGAAATACAGACAAAATACCATACCGTATCTACATTGCCTAGGTATTGAATTATAAATGCGGCATTTCACACATCCTGGAGATCCTCTGATCAAGGAAAGTCATCAGCACAACATATTAAAAAAGCAAGTTGGCCTATTGCTATTAATAGAACATACAGCACATCCGCATTAGGAATTTGCACTGAACTATATTAGTCACATATGAATGTATTTAGCCTCCTTTTATGCTTACTTATTTCCTTCTTTGTCTTCTGTATAATCAGATAAGGACTCTGTAAACCTTTACTTCTGGATAAGTTCTTTTTGCAGTAATATTCACACAGAACTATAACTAACACTAATTGTTTAGATTAAATTGTGAGTTTCAGAAACCAGTTTCAATTGGTTTGTTTTAAACCACCCTGAGTTAGCATCAAGTATAGCATGTTTGTCTGGATGATAGAACAGATGATGACTAATCAAAACTAGAAGCTGTCAAGTTGTGTAGAAGGTGGAAAAGAAAAGGCTAATGCCTGAACCTATGCTACTGATACAAGATACCAGCTCTATTTTCAGCCTTCTATTCAGTATTGTGAAAATGGGATGTGACATATAAAAAGGATTCTGTGAAAGCTTTAGTTTTATTAGGGAGAGTTTGAGATGCGAACCATTTCCTTGGCTCTCAGGGGCCAGGAGCCGCCTTGAGCTGTGTCCTGTGGATACTCATGGTCTGTACAGTTCCCTAGAAAATTACACGCACCCCTTCATTTTTTCTTCAGCTCTATTTGACTAATGGCTATTACCCATGACCTGTATAAAATACTGAAAAGAACATTATTCTAGTGCATATTCTTCATCCAAAATTTGAAAGCATGAAAATAGAAACTTGAAAAAGTTTGGCTCAGCTCTAGAAGTGACTAACTTATCACACAATGTCACCATAACACTCAACCATACCACTGTATATCCAAACGGAAGAAATTTTCTGTTGGGTTCCTGCAGTGCTGTAGGTAAAGATAAACCCACTGAATATGGAACTAGTCCTGATGGAGAATACTAGAGAGAAAGATGTTTTAGCCCCTGGACAAGGGAGGTTAGCTACTGAAGAGAGCACCTTGAGACGTCTGCAGAGTGTGCGTAGTTCTTCACTATTTAGAGCATCGATCCTGCGGTGATACTCAGCCACTGATACTACCTGAATGTGGAGACAGGAAGACAATAATTCCACTCACAGTTAAAGAAAAATAAAGAGCAAAAATAATAAGTAAAACACACAACAAAGTATGGAGAAGCTGGGCAAGGCAAGAAGACACATATAGAAAGAGACCAGAAACATAATAAAATTAAAATTCAACACAACATTTACCACAATAGTGATAATGATGCACAGAGAGCTTTCAGTTTTACAATTTAGAATGAGCACAAAAAACAGGATTTTCAACAAAATAGCACCAGAGATCTGATATATCTTCACAGCAGAGTGAAAAAAAAATCTGCTAGA
Organism: Anolis sagrei; assembly: GCF_037176765.1. NCBI lineage: Eukaryota > Metazoa > Chordata > Lepidosauria > Squamata > Anolidae > Anolis > Anolis sagrei. The sequence continues at coordinate 28,112,443 of NC_090024.1, forward strand.
ATAATATATACACATGCAGATCACAAGTAATTTCTTCTTATGAATCTGTTCTGCTATTTTTAGTTGAGAATAAATGTAATTCAATGAAACACAAGTAGAAACAAAGGCATATTTTTTTCCTTGGGAATCACTAAGAAAGAAACTGTGAATAAACCTTCCATTTCGGAATTCCTTTATATTCATGAATGCTGAAATACTGTGTAGAGTTCTGTTAACTCAAGAAATATATTGCAGAGATGAAAAGTTCTAGAAAAGGCAGCCAAAATGATAAACAAATGGGGAAAAAATCCATGTAAAGGAAAGTTATTATGGTTAGACCTTTGTAGCTTAGAGAGGAAAAGTCAAGTAGCATGTGTGGAGGAGAAATCAATGAGCACTTGATGGTACACCGTTAGCCCTTCATATCCATGAGATATTGGTTCCAGGACCCCTCATGGATACCAAAAAACTACTGATGCTTAAGCTTCCTAAGCACCACCCAAGTGCATTCTCAAGGTAACTGCCACAGTCTCCCCACCCGCCATCATGACAATCAGCAATTTCTTTTATGCCTTCTTGCTCACTTCCCCGTCACATCTCATTGAATCTTTGGCTTCAATGAAGCAATACAGAACACCTTCTAACATACTCTTCTCATGAGGCCAGTGGAGCAAAATGAGATGTCCCACAATGCTTTTAAAAATATTTCCTGAATATTGTATCTTTTGATTTTTTAAAAAATATGGAATATTTTATTATTATTGATCTGAATTTGTTGAATCCATGGATACAGAATCAAAGATATGGAGGGCCCACTGTATACTTCCAGTAACAGAGGCTAGTGGATATCAATTGCTGGGGCAAATGCCAAAAGCAGATGTGACTGGACCCTTAACCTACTTAACAACTATTCAAAAATTATGCTCAAAATTATGGTTTCCATTGCATAACTGAATGCACAACTGTGGAAAGCTACATAACTATGTCATACTAAATGTGACTAGGATTGTGCCTTGTATGTTAATAGATATGCTTGGGACTATTCATTGGAAAATGTATACAAAGGTGTCATTTAGAAGTATATATACAGAGGTGTAATTTATATAGACCCATCAAAATATAAGCAATCAAGTAACTTTGTTAACAGTATGAGAAACTTTTTTAAAGTTCCAAATGATGGATTCTCATCTATTTTTCTGCCAACCTTCTAATATCTGATGAGCTATAAACTGTTACACAACAAAATGTAATATTACACTTGGTAAAAAGATCATAAGGCTGAATTCCTAGTAGTACTACGAAGTCTGTATTAACTTTAACATACAAAATAGGTTGATGGAATGTTTCAGAAGATGTACATATTGATACAAACTTTGTATGATGGATTATTCAAAGTACCTGCTACCAATTTACTAAAGTAATGGAGGTAGTAAAACTTGGATCCAATTTTAGTTTCAGAATCGGCAAGCTATCATTTTCTCTTCACCAACAAACCAAAACAACAGCAAAAATTTTCCAACCATTTGTTATCAGATACTAGTAACCCTAACATATCATTTGGAAATTTTCTTACGGAACAAGAACTCTTGGAAACTTTAATTCATCTATGATAGTTAAACAGAAAATTGTTTGAGGATAATACAAAGGGAGAGCTTAAATTAATAGCATTCTATGAGCTTCACAATCGCTTTGCATGCATTTTCTGACTTCCCAAATAGTTTATGCCAGAGAATACACTTTGGATGACTTCGTACTTTTCAACAACTGGTTCGATACAACTTCCTGCCTTCATCCTGGGAAAAACATGTCTTGTGTATTAGTCTCTGAATTTCTCGTATTAGAACAAACAAGAATGGAAATCCTTCCTCAGTGCTGCCAGCTTGAATATCACACACCTAATTTCCTCCAAAGACTCCACCAAGAATTAATTCTGATTCTATTATGTACGGAAGACTTGTTGTTGGACATCTTTCAAGGCTCAAGTATGTAAGGTCATAATTCTCTTGTTTAAAATGTCTTTGTGTCATCTTCTATATAAATACACCTCAATGTAGCAATATGCCCTAAATAGCATGCCCTAAATAGCATGCAGATATGCAAAGATTACTAGAAGTGTGACTGTTTGTTTGCTCTAATCTAATTTCCTTAGGAAAGTATTTCGGAGCCAGGGAGGCACCACCGAGAAGGCACTCTCGCTTGTCCCACCAACCATACTTGAGATGGTGGTGGGAACAAGAGAAGGGCCTTCCCAGATCTTAATGCCCGTGCCAGTTCGTAGAAGGAGATGCAGTCTCGAAGATAAGTTGAACCCAAAGCGTATAGGGCTCTATAGACAGTAGTTAGCCATTGGGGGGGGGGGGGGTATTTTTTTTTTACCATTAACGTATCTTCTGAATTGCCATCATGTTGCAATTAAAAGTGGAGAACATTCTTCAGGTTGGTTTTATAAAGCTTTCAACAACGAAACTGCAACAAGGTTATGTCTGCAAATAATAAAAGCTATGGGGCATGTTAAGATATGTGTCCAACAAAGAAAACAATAGTTGTGAGAAAGCCACATTTTATTCCAACCATATTCAATTTTCTTTCAGCTAACGTAGCATAGATGTTTGAAAATTGGAATATTATTCTGGAGACCAGAGTTTGAATCCCTGCTCAGCCAAAAAAAAAAAAAAAAACCATACTTGGTGACCTTGGCACTTGCTTAGGCTCATTGACAGGTGAAGACAAACCTTATCTTAACTACTCTTACCAAGAAAAGGTTTGTCTGAGGATTATCAGAAGTCAGAAATTACTTGACAGCAAGCAACAGCAACATTTGGTACCAAGTATCATGTATGAAAATGCTATATAAATAAGTAAATCAGCAGTAACAAACATCAAATTGCTAATAGCAATACAGACACAAATTGTATAGCCAATATCTTTAAAAAGGTCTAAAAAGTAATCTAAAGCTAGTGTGACCTTCCTGACTTCCCCAATTACAATAAATGATCCTGTGAGTCTTAGGCACAGCCAGGAAACAAGAACTAGAACAAAATGCCTGGAGCTAATCTGAGAAACAAGATACATCCTCCTTTATTAGAGGATGTATCTTGGCGAGACCTGGCATACAGGATGGTCTTCGTCCCAGAAATTTGCTCCAAATATTGTTTTCAACACAAGCTAAAATTAACAGTTTTTATTGTCTCAATATGTTACATTGATTTTGGAAATGTCCTGACAACTCTACAAATTAGAGTTCTACATACCTGGAAGCCAAATTAGTTCTACATACCTGGATAGCTCTCACTGCAAGACTGAACAACTATGTGATCCTAGAGTTCTGTTCGTCAAAACAACTGTGGCTAAGTCTGCTCATGATTGCCCAGTTTGCTTGTTATCTTTGAGCAGCACTATCTGTACCATGAACGTGTGCGAAGATGATTATGACAATTATAGTCACCATTAGAGGAGTATAGTTCTAGAAATTATCCAGAGACACCACCCAATCAGAATGCAGCTGGGTGAGAATATGATATTGTTTTGTATGAATAAGTAAATATATAGATATGCAAATGAATGGTGGGAGGAAACGATATACCCCTTCAGTCATATAACCTTAAATATCTAATGCAGTGAACACACGAATATGGCAAAAACCTATTTTTGTTTCAAGGTGGCTTCATAGTGGGGGAACTATGTAGCTTTCAAGGCCAGTTTGAGTTAAAGAGGGAAGTGTGACATCGATGGGATCAAAACAGGACAGGATGCTGTGCGTTGAAGCTGGAATATAGCCCCTGTGTAGACTCAGCCCAGGAGAACCCTATAAAATTCATGTGTGGAAATACATGTGTGCGCATACATACATACATACATACATACAGCCACAAGAAAAAGTCTTGCAACCACACTGCAAGGCAAGGAATAAAGTGGCTTGAGATTTAGAACAGCTCATTTTCATATAACCATGACTTAAGGTTAAGTGTAAATGCATAATATCTCTTCACACTCACTCTGAATTTATGGTACATGACAGAAGTACAGAAAAAGAAGTCAGTTTTTCAGTAGTACTAACACTATGGGTTTACTATCCCATTACTGGAAACGAATTAAAGGTTTCAATGAAGCAGAAAGATCAGTTAATTTTATTGAGTCAACTTGAATGTTCAATGTGAAAAATACAGAGACCCTCTCTGCAACATACCGTAAGAGCTGTCACCTTTCCATGCCTCCCTCCAAGCTAAAAATAGTTCCTAATATTGTGTATGGAAAAAACTAAAGCTTTGGGGGGGGGGGGGAAAGATTTTTTTTCATGTCAGGAGCAACTTTGAGAAACTTCTGCTGTGAGAGAATTGGTTGTCTGTAAGGAAATTGCTCAGGGGATGCCCAGATGTTTTACAGGGAGCTGAAGCTGACAGTGGGAGCTCATCCATGCTCTCTCCAGATTCGAACCTCCAACCTGTCAAGACTTCAGTTCTGCCAGCACAAGGGTTTAACCCATTTCAGCACTGGAAAAAAGATAACAACAGGGAACTAAATGCAAACACTTCAGGGAGAAGTGAACCATGGTTCTTTGCCTCAACTTAAACTCTGCCTGCATATATGCAAATAAGGACTTTAGAAGTAATGGGTTTGAATTATTGTAAATCACTTTAGATGACATATTAGGAGAAAGTTGAGGCATTAAACATACATATACATGCATGAAAATGGCAGAATGCTCCACGTTATCTTTCCTCCAAAGGAAGCCAAATTAGGTAACCATTGAAATTCTCACCATCTGAAGCAGCAGGAACCATCTAACTTTATAAACATACTCTCTCCAGTATGCAGAAATAACTACTTTGAAAGAGGCATTTAAGGAATTACCATGATTAAAAATAATCAAACAATGCTTATTAAGACCACTGCTTGAAAATATGTCAAGATAGGCCATCATCATTTTCCTTCCTATGTGACAAATTGAGGAAAGTTCCAAACTAATGTGAATTGACAACAAAACATTAAAATCCTGGTCAACAAAATTAGAATCTGTCAGGAAACTGTCAGATTCTGCAGTTCTTAGTTGATGTATCCTGAAACACCAATGTGGAACAAAGCAAAACAAACAGCAGTCCTTAACCAAAGAGTCAATGGCTTATACAACACAGGAAGTGAGTAAGACAGAGAAAAATTCAATTCATTCTGCAACAGCACAAAACATGGGAATACAAGGATGCTGGGACTGTGAGAAGATTGTCACAGAAATTATTCTCTCACATATTCCAGATGCCTTCTAGAATGGATCACCATTGGTACAACTATAGCAAAGGCTCCAGGAGCCCAAGTGGGTGAAGGCCCCATTACTGAAACGCTGTAGAGAAGAAAATAATTTTGGGAAGAGATAACTCTATAGATGTGCTTACTTCTTTCACACCATGGATTAGCAGCTTGGCCCAAACGGCTAGTTGTAGTCAGTAAGCAGGGACTACAATCACTCTGGATGTCTAGTCCCACTCCTTCCTCTAGTTTGTGAAAAGCAATTGTGACACCATGGAGGACTCTTATTTGCCCAACTACTCTGCAAAATAATAATCAAGCATAGCTCAAATATAACTATTTAATGGATGAGCACACACACACACACACGAATAAAGCAAGTCCTACTTTCAAATTATTCCATTATCCTAACAACTTTATTCAAGTCAAGTATGGAATTGTTGGATCTTCCTGGGTGCTTCTGGAAAGCAGACAGGGAGATGAAGTAAGACATAATAATGAAACATGCAACACACTGTGCACATTTTTTTATGATTATTCCCTTTAAAAATCTGTGCAGCATGAACAGCTTTCTATGTATTATTTTTGGAAGCTTAAAAGCTGATAATATTAAGCTACACAGTTTGGGAATAAGAGGAATATCTAGAGCAGGAATGGAGCTGGTCTGCATCTATAGATTTTACACTGCAATTCCCATCAACATGCACTGCTGACTATGCAATGTAACTGCATCTACAAATCCATGTCTCCCTTTTCCTGCTCTACAGTAATACGTAAAGTCAGTATCTTATAATTCAAGAGCCACACTTCAGATTGGCACTTGAAGAGAATGATAACAAAATTATTTTAGACTGAATATTGTGTTTTATTGCTACACACTCACTACAATGCAGAAAAACAGGCTGGTCATAAAACTTTCCAAAATGCACTTCCTCAAACCATATTAAAATGTATATTCCATGTTCCACCTATAGCTAAATTCAGCTTTTTGGTAAAAAACAACAACACAGTCCAAAATTACCATATGTTTGCACATTAACAACTGTATACAAATTAAAATGCTGCACCCAATTTTACAATCAAATCAGAAAAAGGGACTGTGTGCCACAGCATCATCCTCAGCATCCCATTGCCAATCCAAACAACAACAAAATATTTCTAAGAGGAATTACCAGATTATACTTATTTTTCACTGAGTGATGTTTTCTTCCTTTCTTGCCATACCAGAAACGAATCATTTCCTTCAGAAAAAAGAGGTTAAATGAATTTTAGCTTTACATGAGGATTTTCCCACAGCATGCTCTCTACCTGCTTTCAGTCCCAAATACAGCAGGACCTTGCTGGAAGACAGAATAACTTGCTAGTTGGAGACTTGACTGACAGGATCAGCAGCTAATGGGGGAAATGTATGTACTCACTGGGGTGTGTCTTGCTCAGTGTATGAACAACAGAAAGGTTTCTATATTCAAGGGAGGTTGCAGTACGCTAAAGTGCTAAAAAAAGCAAGCTCTCTTAAAGAGACACAACACTCTGTTACGAGTCTAGTGAGAAATATGTGCAAACAAAAACTGTTTTCTGTATCTTCCAAGAACACCTTAACTTTTCTTACAAAGCTGATAAATCATGAATAAATATATCCAGCAAGACCGGTTTTCCATTTATTTGTTGTTGGGTTTTTTGGGGTTTTTTTGTTTTTTTTTGCAATTAACTCAAGCTACCACTTTCAGTGCAGCGATGATGCTGATGTAACTGCATTTTTTTTCAATATTTATGATGATTCACTTTACCTTCACCTTTGCCAGGAAAAATTGAAAAGTCTGCAATAACTGAGAAAAATGTCAAAACAAAAAAGGAATTCTACTAAGAAGGGCTAATAACTTCAGATTAAGTATAATGGAAGAAAAAGCATTCCAAGATTTTCAGATATAAAAAGAGTAAAAGAGAAATTTTCAAAGGAGAAACATTATTGGGTATCTAAAAGTAAAATATGAGACATACTTGCAGATTGTACACTGGAGTACAAGCCATTATAATAAATATGCTTTATATCTCGCAGACAGTTTGCATACTGGTTATACTTGTTTGCCCACACTGAAAACCTGCTGGTTGTCTTATACTCCACAGACCCAGGAAAACTGGAAGCTAAGGCAGCAATAATGCTGTTGAATGTTACATTATCAAGAATTTGCTTTGAGTTCTTTTAGAATTGGAAGAGGTATCAATTACAATTTGGAGTCATTAGAAGCAACACCCCACTGTATACCAGCAGTTACTAAAGTAAACAACATGGACCATGTATTTGGAAAGTTATTTTAGATACAGTTGACCTCAAAGCAATGGCCAAAATATTGTCGACCAAGATATTGTGGAAACCAGTTTCCAACAAATCTCCCAACCTCTCAGGATGCCTGCCATAGATGCAGGCGAAACATCAGGAGAGAATGCTTCTGGAATATGGCCATTCAGCTCAGAATAACCAAGATGGCTGTGAGATTATAAAGCAGCATGGTATTATGAAGAATCCTTGTAGGTCCCTGGATCTACATCCTCCCCATTGGGATTTGAATTTGAAAGGCCAAGTCCACCTAGAAGAAAAGATGTAAGTAAGCACAATTCATAATTTGTTAAAGAACAAGCTTTAACTTCCTTTTTTTAACCTTAAGCCAATGTAAAACAGCTTTAACTCTAGTCAGAAACTAAGATTTTTAATCATTCAGATTTCCTGACTTCTGAAAATGAAATTTTTGCTACACTGTAATATATAATGCAAAATACATTAAAATACAATTAACCGAAGACTATTTAAAACTTGTGGATCCTCTTTCTGGAGCAACTTGTACAAACGTGACAACATGTCTGTCATATTTTAGAAAAGCTTAAATTAAAGGTAAAGGTTTCCCCTGACATTAAGTTTAGTTGTGTCCAACTCTGGGGGGTGGTGCTCATCTCCATTTCTAAGTCGAAGAGCTGGCGCTGTCCGTAGATGCCTCCAAGATCATGTGGCTGGTATGACTGCATGGAGTACCATTTCCTTCCCACAGAAGTGGTACCTACTGATATACTCACATGTTCATGTTTTCGAACTGCTAGGTTGGCAGAAGTTGCGCCTAACAGTGGGAGCTTATCCCACTCCCCGGGGTTAGAACCACCAACCTTTCAGTCAGTAAGTTCAGCAGCTCAGTGGGTTAACCGGCTGCACCACCAGTGCCCCCCAGAAAATCTTACATCTGAGTAATTCTGTGTAGCAATCCAGAAAATTCTTTTTATTCCCACCCTACACACTTCACCAATGATTTATTAGTAAGTGCGTAAAATAGAATATTTACACTCGCAGCCAGGGCGGTGGGCAGCCTTGGCAGCGGCCGCTTCCCCAAAACCTCGCCTGGGCTAAATGCGAGGTCCAGGAAGGAGAGAGACAGCAAGGAGGGAAGCGGAGTCCGGTGCAGGAGCCAGAGAAGGAAGAGGGGAAGGAAGGAAGGGGAGCCTTGTTGCAAATCTCTGAGGAAGAGCCTTGTTTTTAATCTTCCAAGCCAAAAGCAGCCACGGTGTGTCAGATAATACAGAATGTTGGATAAAATGAAAGTTGGATACGCGAGAATCTACTGTATTACAAATTCATTACATAAAATAGAAGTCTCATACAGAAGACTCAGTTCCGTAGGTCTAACATGAATGGATTTATGTGACTACACAGGTTTTGGGGGGAAAGCATACTTCCCCTGTTCCTGCAACTATAAACAACTCCAGAATTGTAAGGACTGTTGCATGATTTGTATTCATGAAAGACAGATAACTGTGTAAGCATAGATTTTACATAAAGCATATTCTGCTCTCCCAAAAAGATAATTGTATTCAAGCTTCATGATGCTGTCAAACCTAATGCCAAAACACATGGTTTTGCTTATTACCAATGTGTGAAGAATATATGTGCACGATTTGCTAGACAGGAAGAGAGACGGAATGGTGAATAATAGCAATGGGATCTATCAACTACTAAACATAAACACTATCAACTTGATTAATTCTTCCGTTTTCTCAACTGATTTAAATTTTGGAAGCTTCTCAAATAAATTTCCTGTGGGAGAGCTTCATGCTTTGTGGAAAGGATTATATTCACTTCCTTTTTTATTACACAGTAAGAGAAACTGCTATCATTGGATCTACTACACACTCCTTGACTTGACAACTCTTCCTCAGTGGCAGAAGGATCACAATTTCTGAGGAGCCCAAAGGGTCTTCCAACATACAGATTTTTCTTCTACATAGCCATGTTGACAGGCATTTTGCAAGCTTTATAAATGAAGCAAGGATAAGAAAAACCAGTTTGACAATCTTAACTGGAAAGTTCGTAATTTCAGTAAAGTAAAGAAACTTAAGGAATGAACCCTGGATTAACAAAATGTGTCCAAGGCATTGCTATATACATCAATAGCTTTGCATAATAGGAGCAAACATACATTTCTGTAAAGTGCACTGAAATTTTCCTGATAAATGGTAACCAAATTATAATTATAATTCCTCCAAATCTTAAATTTAATTTGTTAATATTAACTTCAGTGACTGGATACTGCAAGTCGCTTCTGGTGCTTCTCGGGCTCGAGGATTATCTGGGAAGGAATCCCACTGGAGTATTACAGCACACTAAAATACCTAGACTGCACTCTGACTTACAAGAAACACTTCTTGTATATAAAACAAAAAGTGGGTGGTAGAAATATCATATGAAAGCTGACTGGCACAACCTGGAGATCACAATCAGATAGAGTGAAGACATCTGCCCTTGCGCTTTGCTATTCTGTATTCTGACATTAAGTCCAGCCATGTCCGATTCTGGAGGTGGTGCTCATCTCCATTTCTAAGCCAAAGAGTTGATGTATGTAGACACCTCCAAGATCGTGTGACTAGTATGACTGCATGGAGCGCTGTTACCTTCTTGATGGAGTGGTACCTATCGATCTATTCATATTTGCATATTTTCGAACTGCTAGATTGGCAGAAGCTGGGGCTAACAGCAGGAGCTCACGCTGCTCCCCAGATTCGAACCTGCAACCTTTCAGTCAGCAAGTTCATCAGCTCAGTGGTTTAACCCACTGTGCCACCAGGGGCTCTTCATAATAACAACAAAAACAATGTTAAAGATGTAAATTTTCAAAAATTGATTTTAAAAATAAAAATGCAGCATGCATCATCATATTGACAATCTGTAACATGTCCAGGAAGCCCCCGGTGGTGCAGTGGCGCAGGACATCACATTGTGGAGCTTGTTTTCTACTGCTCTAAAAACTAGGACATGGAGCAATGGATTCAAATTGCATGAAAACAGATTCCACCTAAACATAAGGAAGATCTGTCTGAATACACATGACCAGTGTGGAATACATCTCACGAAGTTAAAGCAGTAGATGTGGTTCTTAATGAGACATGCCCCATTATCACAGGAGGTCTACACCCTACACCACTGTTTAGCTGGTATTGCACCACCTGACATCCATTGGGAAGTAGCAGCCAATGATGAACCAAGCCAGTGATATCTCCGGCCCACCCTCTGTTTGGATATCAGCCAGCACGCCCACGTCTTACATCAAGAAGTAGCTTCTCAAGATCTACAGAGATACTCACAGGAACACCTCAGCAAGCGAGAGTCCAAAAGTGGCAGGTGAAAACCCAGAACCTCAATCCATGACTGATATTGGATGAGAAACTTTGTGCCCCTTTCTGGGCACAAAGAAGACTGGGTGACTTGGAAGATGCTGAACAGACTGAGCTCTGGGACCACGAGATGCAAAGCCAATCTTAAGAAATGGGGCTATAAAGTGGAGCTCATGACATGGGAGTGTGGAGAAGAGCAAACCATAAACCACTTACTGAAACCTGAGCCCTGCCACATGCACAATGGAGGACCTTCTCACACTCACACCAGAGGCACCCCAAGTGGCCAGCTTCTGGTCAAAGGAAATCTAGTATAATGCCAAGTTTTTAAGTTTGTTTGCATGTTTGTGTGTGAGGGTACATTATCACTGTAAACTCAATTCACTTCTGACACGATACAAAGAAAGTGATTGGACATGTATTTTGTTGTTCTGTGCCTTCAAGTAGCTTTCAATTTATGGCTACCCAACCACAATGATTTCTTGACAAAAGTTATTCAGAGGAGGGTTGTTGTAGGTTTTTCGGGTTGTATGGCCATGTTCTAGAAGCATTCTCTCCTGACATTTCACCTGCATCTGTGGCAGGCACCCTCGGAGGTTGTGAAGTTTGTTGGAACCTGGAAAATTGGGTTTATATATCTGTGGAAGATCCAGGGTGGGAGAAAGAACTCTTGTCTGTTGGAGCTAGGTGTGAATGTTTCAATTGGCCACCTTGATTAGCATTTGATGGCCTAACAGTTTTTAGGTATGGCTTGTCACTGCCTGGAAAATTTTCTTGTTGAGAAGTGACCAGGTGTTCCTGATTGTTTCCTGCCTGGAGTTCCCCTGTATTTGAGTTTTGTTTTTTTATTTACTGTTATAATTTCAGAGTTTTTTTTAATAGTGTTCAGATGAGGGTTTCCCTTGCATTTCTCTGAGGCTGAGAGAGTGTGGCTTGCCTAAAATCACCCAGTAGATTTCCATGGCTGAGCAAGGACATGAACCCTGGTCTGCAGAGTCACAGTCCAACACAAAAGTTCTACACTACAATAACCCATGTATGCCTCTAGAATGTTATTAACAGAATAGGATACATTTATAAACATTGTTTCATGGCTGAGCACATTTGGTTGAAATTTAGAGTGATTTCATATTATTTTGTATCTAGCAATGTGTGATGTATTTTGATAAGTGTTACATTTAAACAGAACTTCTTTGCCAGATTACAGATAAAAAAACACATACCACCCCAAGGAAAACAATGATGTACCAAGCTCACAATTATGACAACATATTTAAAAGTTTACAAAATATGCAAGTTTTTAAAATGTCAATAGTGCCCGCAAAGATATAAATAAGGCACAAAATGACTTACATGCTACCATTCTTCTTCCATTTTTTTAGCTTTTAAAGATATTTCGCACTTCACTTCATTCCTCCAATCTCAGCTTTTCTAAACTTGTCAAAATATATTTGACCTTGGTTCTGTTTAACATTGCAAAACTTTGCCTGTTATATCTGAGTACTGTAAGTTTCAACACACAGAAACGTGAAGAGGCTTATTCAGAAAACAAAACAAAAGATTCAGATGCCTACTTAAAGACAAATGTACTGGCAGCTAACCATAGCTAGATAAATAAAGGTAAAAGTTTCCCCCTGACATTAAGTCTAGTCGTGTCTGACTCTGGGGGGTGGCGCTCATTTCTATTTTTAAGCCGAAGAGCCAACGTTGTCCACAGACATTTCCAAGGTCATGTGGCCAGCATGACTGCATGGAGCGCCGTTATTTTTCCACAGAAGTGGTACCTATTGATTGACTCAAATTTGCATGTTTTCAAACTGCTAGACTGGCAGAAGCTGGGTATAACAGCAGGAGCTCACCCCGCTGCCTGGATTCGAACTGCCGACCTTTCAGTTAGCAAGTTCAGTAGCTCAGCAGTTTAACCCGCTGTGCCACCAGGGGGCCCTCTAGATAGATGGTTACAACTAATCAATACTGTTCCACTGTTTTATTTATAGAAAACATTGTCATATGTGATTTAAAAAGATGCTTCCTAGATTAAGAAGAAACGTTCAAAGACTTTTTCTCATATGACATTGTTATTATTGGAAATTATTCAAATGCCAATAATGTCACACTGTTTGTATAAATCAGTGGTTCTCAAACTGTGTGTTCCTAAGTGTTTTGGCTTACAATTCCCAGAAATCCAGTTTACGAGCTGTTAGGATTTCTGGGAGTTGAAGGCCAAAACTTCTGGGGACCCACAGGTTGGGAACCACTGGTAAACATACATTTTATGATTTCTTCTACACAGCTTATTAAAGAGCCTCTCAAAGAAAGAGGTTTGAAACGAACGCTATTGAAGACTGCGATAAATGTTGGAAGTTAAGAAAACCAACCTCAGAAACAGAATCCATGAAACTGTTTGACTTTCACCATAAGCTGCAATATGGACATAGAAGTGTTTCTTAAATGTTCGGAAGAGGCAACTACATTTTGCCTAAATGACAATTTGTAGGAATTGCCGTAGTTTCACTTGTCTTAAATTACAGAAATGGAGAATGTACCCAAACAATAATGTGCAAGTAAAATGATGTTTCAAGGAGCCCCCAGTGGCCCAGTGGGTTAAACTACTAAGCTGCTGAACTTGCTGACGGAAAGGTCGGCATTTCGAATGTGGGGAGCAGGGTGAGCTTCTGCTGTTAGTTCTAGCTTCTGCCAACCTAGCAGTTCAAAAACATGCAAATGTAAGTAGATCAACAGGTACTGCTTTGGCAGGAAGGTAATGGTGTCCCAATGCAGTAATGCCGGCCACATGACCTAGGAGGTGTCTATGGACAACACTGGCTCTTCAACTTAGAAATAGAGATGAGCACCACCCTCCAGAGTTGGACATGACTAAACTTAATGTCAAGGGGAAACCTTTACCTTTTAAAATTATGTTTGAATGAAGCTTATTTTATTTATTTCATTTGCATGCCATTTTTCTCCCAGAGCACCCCCCCCCCCAGAATAACTCAACTAAAAAACCTTTATAATAAAAGGTTTGAAAACTATATATATTTTTTAAAAAATCACCACATAAAACAGTTTAAAATAATTTTTCAAACACACACAATTTAATTTTTTAAAGAATCCATCACAATAAGAAGCTCCTCTGCTTAGTGTGATGCAATATGGAATGGAAACAAGATGAAGGTAAAGAATGGGGAGGAAAGGAATTATTTACTGATGGGAAATTCTGCTAGGATAAAAAAAGAAAGGTTCGGTGTCAGATAGGGTCTGTCTATACAAATGATGCGTAGCTACAAGGAAACGTGATCTGGTTTGTATGGAAAAAGGGGAGTGGAACCCAAAGGTCAAATTCAAACAAAAGTGATGATGCGGTGAGAGTTAAATTGCATTAAGAAATCTGGTTGCATGACAAAGATGGATACATTGGTAATATGGTGACAAAGAAAAATGATGTGGACAATGCTATGGTCTTAAAGAGAATCATTCCTAAAGGAATTCTTTTAACTGATCTATCATTCATTATGGTCTATATAAGATGCATTTGCTTAGATTTTAGTAAGGAAGTTTTGGACATATGAGGGAAATGGTTATAGTGATGCTTTATAACATGCATTCATTTCAGTTTAATAATACGTAATAGACATTGCAATGATCAAATGATATAATGATTAAAATACTTAATCAGAGAAAATATTAATTAGTGATATTTTAAAGGGTATTAAGCTTTTTGTGATAAAACAAGAAAGAAGAGAAAGAAGAATATGAGTAAGTGATGTGTGGTTTTGAGAAACAAGGAGAAACAGGGTAGTGAAAAAAAGAGAGTATCAGGATGTTAAATAGAGAAGTCTGAAATAACAGTATACAAGGTATATACAGCCTCTGAAAAGAAGAATGCAAGTAAAGTTTCCTCTTTCAATGTGTTTTTGTATATTTCATTATTCTTATTTTTTGTGTCCCTTGTATTCCTTTTTTGGCTTTTTATGTTTGTAATGTATCTCTCTATAAAAATTGTCCAACCAATCACCAGACACATAAAATTTATTATCTTGCTGCCGAATTATTGCCCCCCACAGTGCAGTAGATGGGAAGCTCATAAAAAAAGCAACTAGGGTATGTTTGTATGTTTTTTTTCCAGATGAGCTTCCTTCAAGGAAAATATCCATGATATAAGCTGATACAATCTAAATTGGGCATGGGCAAACTTTGGCCCTCTAGGTGTTTTGGACTTCAACTCCCAGACATCCCAGCTAGCTTACCAGCTGTTAGGAAGTGTGTGAGCTGAAGTCCAAAACACCTGGAGGGCCAAAGTTTTCCCATGCCTGGTTTAAATAGAAATGGATTATGAAAAATCAAATAAAAATGAATTACTGTACAATGTACTGTTGGTATGTACCACTGAAAATTAATTGAAATATGCCCCCACTTGGTATATTTGACACAGGATATAACAACACAGTTTTGAGCAACATTAAGGAATTCAGATCATTATTCTTTCAGTTACTCAAGCAATCATTTTCTGGAATTTGTAATGACTGCACTCTACACTGCAGATTATAAATTGAGATTTTGACCTTTCCAAGAAAAGAAATTTATGATTGCAGAAAACGGGTATTTTTCCAGCACTAGTCACTCCCAGGAATGATCCAACAGCTACATCTCGAAAGCACACTGTGACATATAATACTTTTTTTAAAAAACATTAAAGCCTGAAATTTTGAATTAAGGTTCTAAAATAGCACAATTTAACATAATAATGATATACTGCTTGTGTCTGCAAATCTTATTTTTCAACCCCCCCTCCCCCAAAAAAATACAGCAGATTCTGATGCAAATATAAACCATACACACACACACCTACATTCAGAATCAAGGTGACTAACTAGTACATCCACAACAAAAATATATCTTAGTACAACTACTAACATATGAATTAACCTGTACATGCATGTCTTAATCGGCATGACTCAAACATACAGAAAAACACAAATTACCCAGTACAAAGGAAAATGTGCTTAGGACACAAACATGTAATTCATTTGTTAAGATTTATGCAATTTCATACATGTCATGCTTGACACCAGAGACAAAGCCCAAGCAAAGATTTCACTTGATTTATTACAATTTACAGGAGAGTAATTAATAGAAAATAAATTTACAAGTCCATTTTTCCATTGCACATTGCTCGTGTTGATGTACAATAAAGTTTAACTGCACAAGATGCATATATATATTGTCTGCACAATTTTCTTTGATCAAAAATGCATATAATTATCTTCCAGAAATGGAAAAGACATCTTTGAAGAGCCAAATGTTTCCTACCACTAGTTTACTGCTTTGTACTACTGATTTCAAGTTGAAAGTGACTTTTCCTATTAAATAAAATATGGATTGCATGTTATATGTAGATGTATGTAATAGTAGTCAAGCTCAAAATAGATCCTAAAAAAGCAGTATATAGACTGAATGTTGTTTGTATGGGCAAAAAAGGCAGACCATTCTGATAACAAAATTAACTTAAATGGTTAGTAAACATATAGGTATATAATGCCATAATTTAAATTATATTGTAAAGTGTAAAGCTAAAGTGCTAAAACAGAAACAATATTCTAAAGTCATTAAAATACTTAAAAGTACTCACCTCCCACTCCTTAGCTGTTGCTTCACTGACTGAATCTTCACCAGCTTCAGAGTCTATTTGTTTTACTACAATAAATCCAGGCTCTCTACTTGTTTCTCCAGTATCTTCTGCATAGATTTCTGGGCTCCACTGAACAAAAAAGGAATATAGATGCTCAGTCCTTTAAGAGAAAGAAAGGAAAATAATTAGTCACCTTTCAAATCTGTGAAGATCTCATTAATATGCATCCCAAACATAGACATTTTCACTTTCATTCATTCATTTTTCCTTGAAAACAAAGAAATGGAAATATGTATAATACACTTGAACACAAACAGTGAATGTGCAAATAGAATCAACCACACAAAAGAGGGATTATTAACATTCCTTGAAAAAAAATGCATGTTCTCCTTTTTATTATTCGTTTTCAAATAAAGCCAGTGATGCTAAACATTACTGTTATAACTTCTTAAAGCTTAAGAAAGCTACAATTGGATGCTCAATGAAAATGGGTATGTTGATATACTAGCAGTCCCCAAGTTACAAACAGATCATAATAAAGAACGGGGGTGAAATAA
The DNA here is from genome assembly GCF_037176765.1 of Anolis sagrei. Classification (NCBI taxonomy): domain Eukaryota; kingdom Metazoa; phylum Chordata; class Lepidosauria; order Squamata; family Anolidae; genus Anolis; species Anolis sagrei. The sequence continues at coordinate 28,129,501 of NC_090024.1, forward strand.
CAAGAAGTGAGAGAAATCTACCCCTCAGAAGGGAAATATATTCCTGAAAGAGTTATCGTGAGGAAAGACTGAAGCTTGAATCAATAACCCTTGTTTTCACAACAAGCCAAATTTTCTAAATCCAATTATCACAGGGGCAGAAAGTGAGGTGAAATATTTTCAACAGAAGCACATACAGCAAAACAAACACCATGGGGGTGTTAAGCATTACCTATGCTATCCAAAGCATATGTGTGTATATGCGCATATACACACACACAGCTAGAGTTACACTTAAAAATGGACCTGTTCTGACTTACATACAAATTCACATTAAGAACAAATCTACAGAACCTATCTTGTTCATAATTTGGGGACTGTCAGTAATCAAATTATGAACAAGATAGGTTCTGTAGATTTGTTCTTAATGTGAATTTGTATGTAAGTCAGAACAGGTCCATTTTTAAGTGTAACTCTAGCTGTGTGTGTGTTATTTCTCAATGAGAAACTATTGAGAAAAGGGGTAAACATCAATTAATGTTTATCACATTTGGAGTTTTTGGTGAAAAATGTTTGTACAAAATGCCATATTTGCAACTGCTAAAACACAGAATTTTAATACCAAAGGGTTTCTTTTAAAACACTCATTTTTTTGAGCAAACACTTTTTAAGCCCACAAACTGCAAAGGTATATTGAACAATACAGTACTTGGGTAACTGTTTAGAGTCCCCCCTGGCCTGTGCCTCAAAAAGCAATTTGTATGGTTAGAATACAAACAGAAGATTAAACCTTATAGGGGAAGGGTTTTTTTTTTTTTTTTTTTTGGAGTGGATGGGAACACAGACACACAGAACTATAAATGGTATAGCCAAAGTAGATAAGGCGTTTTTCTCCATCAGTAATAACCATCAATAACTGGATGACCTTTTGGTCATCCAATGAATGATGGGAGACTGAAGAGACATCAAAAGAAGGATCCTCTCTTAGAATCAGAGTTGGAAGAGACCTGAAGGGCTAAACAGTTCCACCCTTTGCTATGCAAGAATACACAGTCAGAACAATCCTGTCAGATGGTCATCCAACTTCTGTTTAAAAACATTCAGAGGAGGAGACTTCACCACAAGGCAGCATATTCTTCTGTTGAACTGTTCTGTCAGGAAGCTCTTCCTAACACGTACGGGAATCTTTCTTTCTGTAATGGGAATCCATTATCCTTCGGTGTAGCAGAAAGCAAGATGGCTCCCTCTTTAATATGACATTATTTCAAATATTTTAAAATGGCTATCATGTCAGCTCTTTGATACAGTGGTACAGATGAACTATGGAATGAAGTACATTACTTGCCAGTAAACATGCACTAGAGTGTGTTTTCTTTGTTATGGAACTGTGCGTATGGACTTCCTAAATATATCTGACAGGCAACTGTGAGTAGTAACCACTGATAGAATTATTTTACAATTGTTCAGATTTCCCCTTTTAAACCCATCCAAATTTAAACCCATCTTCAATAGCAAATTCATAGCCATGTATGCCATTTCCTTTTGCTTGATCCAATGGTCTTATTAATAAATTTAATCATCTGAAACTACTCTCCAAGTGACAAGTGAGCAAGGGAGTCTCCCAACAGACCACTTTCCCCAATCTATACATTATTCTATGCCTTCACTTAAGAACCTCTCTGATTAAACCCAATTTCTAATTATTGTTAAGGTGGAATTAATAGTTTTGCAGCTCTTTTCACTGAGTCAGTGTTTTCCTGTAGCTAATCATGTCCTCAGTTGCCACTGTACTTTTGCATCTTACTAGTGTAGGTTACATCTATTCGGTAACTTTATCATCATCCAGGTAATGTCTCAGTTAGAGACATTCAATTACTGTCTTAGAGTAATGGTATTAATACTGAAAGAAATAAAAGCAGTTTAAAAGTAGAAAAAAGAGAGAAAGGACTTCTTTATTTACAGAGAAATGACCCATCTTACCTCTCCTGTGGCACAGCAAACCAGTACTCATGTTTCTTATCCCTCTGTGCATACTGTTGCATTGATGCACTGGCCTGTGATACAAATGTTTTTCGCATTGGCTTGCCAACTCTGAGACACAAGAACTTGTGTAACCGATGTCTCCTCTTCTCTTTCATTAGAGAACCTTTCATTAATTAAAGAAGATATTAAATGCCAGACCTTGCTTGAAGGTTGAACAACAAGATAACAAGTACTGAAGTATTAATTCTCCCTCATTTGATAGGACATTTAACAATGACATTGATATAACACTCTGATATGTACACAGAACAAAGTTTTCAATCCTATGATACTTAAAAGTATTCCACGTTCTTTGTGGTACAGATGCATACACCTCTATAATTTTTATTCCACTTTTTATTCAATTCAAAAGGGATTTCTCCTTTTATCCTAGTAGCAATTTTTCGGATAAATCAAACTCATATACAAGGATCTACATTTGTGATCTCTACAACTAAAAATGATTTAAACATGGATTGCTTTACATTCAAAAGTCTGATTCCCACTTGATTTTTTTTTAAATTGTGCATTAAATAGTATGACTCAGATTTAGTAAAAGCCTGGGTACACTTACTAATGAGTTCCCAATTTCAATGAGACTTTTAATTAGTGCAGTTCAGTATTAATATCAAGTCAATAGAGAGTTTATAGTATGACATACAATAATATGGGGTATAGTATCAGTTAGATCTATTTTTAAAAGTAACTCTCAAGTAAGAAGAAAGTACATTTAACTGGTATCTCTATGAGTGCTGGTTAACTGAGAGTGTACTTTACATAACTTTTACTGGCCAGAAAATGTACAGTCTTCTAAAGCAGGCATGGGAAAACTTTCTAACTTGGGGGCTGCATGGCGGACCAGAGTGGGGTGGGCGGGCCAGGAGGGAGTTCTCCGACTCCTCTTCCTTCTACTCTTCTACAGCAGCTCCTTCCTCAAGGGTAAGTTCCCCCCTTGGAAAGAAGAGCAGGAGCAAGAGGGAAGGGAAGGAGAGTTTGCAGGGCATGTCAAATCCTCCTCTTGGGAAGCAGCTGCTCAGGACTCTCCTTTTTCCCTTCCCTCCTGCTCCTTCTTCGGGCAACAGCATGAGCCGAGCCTCCTAAAGCCCCCCTTCCTGGGGACAGTGCATTTTCCCAGAGCGACTTTCCAAGGGGGAACTTGTCCTTGAGTAAGGTGGCGGAAGAGGAAGAGGCGGCGGCGGAGGAGCCGCACTCATCACCAGGGGCTTAGACCGGAAAGAAGAGAAGTGTGCCAACAAGGAGCAGCAGGCCAGGAAGAGGATCTGCCCAGGTTGGTGCTGAGACCACATGTGACTACCCCAGCCCTCCTGTAAGCATGAGGATGTGGTGGGCCGCAGCATCCTCATGCTGACAGGACAGTGAGAGAACAGAGGGTCTGAGAAAAGAGCTCAAAGGGCCATATCTGGCCCCTGGGCCTGGGTTTGCTCATACCTGTTCTAGACCCAAACCAGTAGCATTTAGGGGAAAACCCACCTCTTCTTATTACCCACTTTCCATGTTTGGTTTATGCCAATGCTTCATTATTTCCTAAATATCACACAGACAATTGAATGTAATTAAATAGCCATGCTATCAATTTAAAGCATGACAAATCAAAATGATCACTAGGGAATTTGGATAGAGTGGTAAACATCTACAGGAGTAATGTGCCATCAGCATAAATAGAGCAAACCAAGGTCAGTGGGACATTAAAAGATCGCCAGAACAGTGTTGCTTTGATCTGTGTATTCTTGCAGGACCGCTGAAATATTATAAATGCCTTCATGATAACCAAAAATTCTAGGGCACTGATGTAGCATTTTTGATTTTTAGAAAATCATTGACCTTGCATGGCACTGTGAGTCCAAAGAGTTTGTCCTTTGGAGTCAAAAGATACCCTCCAATGCAGAAAATAGGTTGCACTGAATAAAACAACTCTACAGCAAGTCCCAGACCTATAATAATGGGAAAAATATTCTGACACACCAATGCTGGACTGGTCACATGTAAATTCTAACATACAAGGTGATAGTTACAATGAACACTGGGAGGCTAACAATACTCAAAAGTTCTTTAATGACATTGCTATCACTGATAGAATTTTTTTGGTTGAAGCCATTAGAGTGCCTGCTATTCAGGGGCAGGTAAATAACTTCTGTTCCCAATAAAGTTGAGCTGAACCACTATATATTTTATTGCTTATTTAGGATTAAAATGTAACACTTGACTTGAGATTCATTTCTCGGTGTTATTATTATTATTTTGCACACTGCAGTAAGATCCGTCATTATGGTCCACACAATGCAGTAAGAAGAGAATGAGCAATGTAGAGGTTTTGTTGAAGAACACAGCCAGAGCTCTCCACCAGCAGCTCAGAGTGTCTGTGTAGAAGCAGACCGAGGTACCCTGCATTCTTAGATAAGAAGCCATGACTGCCATCAGTTTCTAAACACTCATGCGGCTAGATTGTTGTAGGTTTTTTAGGCTGTATGGCCATGTTCTAAAAGCATTCTCCTGTGTTTTTATTTTTGATGGGAACTCTAGACAAGAAACCATCAGGAACACCTAATCATCTCTCAACAAAGGAATTTCCCAGGCAGTAACAAGCCACACCTAAAAACTGTCAGGCTATCAAGTGCTAATCAAGGTGGACAATTAAAACATTAACACCTAGCTCCAACAGACAAGAGTTCTTCCTCCCACCCTGTACCTTCCACAGATATATAAACCCAATTTTCCTACTTTCCAACAAAACTCACAACCTCTGAGGATGCTTGCCACAGATACAGGCAAAACATCAGGAGAGAATGCTTCTAGAACATGGCCATACAGCCCAAAAAACCTACAACAACTCAGTGATTCCGGCCATGACAGCCTTCAAAAATACTCATGTGGCTTTTTACAAACTGAATAGAAGAACTCGGAACTCATAATAATAATGCTATAATAATAACTTCATTTTTATACCCTGCCACCATCTCCCCGAAGGGACTCGGGGTGGCTTACAAGCGGGAGCAGGCCCAAAACATACAGCATAAACCACTGATCTGAGGTACTTGTGATTTTAAAAAGGTTCCAATGGTAAGGTGGAATGTCTTAGAAGCTGATGTTTGCAAAATCATTCCTCTTCACAAAAAAGGAGAATTGACTGGATTGTATAATCATATACAACTTTTATGGTAATGAAACAATTTCCATTCATCAGGTACATTTTGGTTTACATTATTCAGAATCAGATAATATCCAGATTAAAAATTCCTTATCGTAAGAAGCATGTATGATGTATTAATTCTGTGGGTTGCATTAGGACTTGGGAGATCAGGGTTTAAATCCCTGCTCACTCGTGAAAAACATACTAGATGACCCCAGGCAAGATACACACTCCCGTCCTTAGGAAGGCAATGGGAAATCTCTTCTGAATAACTGTTCCCAGGAAAACACTGTTAAGCCAATCTAACACTTTTTAGGAGTCCAACACAAACTTGTCAAAAGGGGCAGCAACCTTAGGGTAGCATTTCAATATTGAGCGAACAAACTGTACATGTCCTGTAAAGGAAAGTGTCGAATTTGACTCTATTCTCATTTTAGGCTATGGGTAGAATCCACTTGGCTGATGTAGCTACTCATTAATGATGTAGAATGATCAAAAGTTGTCTTTGAAGAGAGTATGAGGCAGATGGATAAAAGAAGGAAGACCATCAAAGCCTCCATCTGGATGACGCTGAAGCTTTGTATTTAAAATAATTCTTGTAGGCATGAAAGTGAGCAGATAGGTTTTTAAAGCTGCGAGGATAGATAGGGCAATGCTTACAAGACACAACACAGGTTCTTCCCATGGCAAAGATAGGACTGAGTGTCTGTGTGGGAGATGTCTTTGCAAGCATAGAAGAGAAGTTTAATTGGTGGCTGCCCCGCGACTCTGGAACTCCCTGTCCAGGGAAGGTAGAATGGTCCCCTCCCTGCTGCCCTTCCAGTGCTAGGCAATATAACCTTTTTATTCAGACAGTCGTTGAAAGATGATGGTGTTTAAGATCTAGTCTAGTGGTGCTGTGGTATTATATGCTTTTAACTTGAATTGTTTTTAATATTAAAGATGTTTAATGCTGTTTTTATATTTGTATATTGAAGCTATATTGTAATGCTTTCAGTTGTGAACCACTTTTGAGTCTACGTATGAAGAGAAAAAAAACAAGATGTAAATAAACATAATCTCATTTGTAAACATTCCAAAGTATAAGGGGAGAAACCACAGGAAGTTCTTAACTAGTTAAAAAGCTATTTTCAAAGAAGCAATTCACAAAAATGCAATTTAAAACTCTAGTTATTTTTCTTGATAATGCGGTGGCTGAAAATATTTTTGTTTGGATTGGGTTTTTTTTGTTTGTTTGTTTGTTTTTTTGCATCTAAATATTTAAATGTATACACAATGCTTAGTCATCATTTTTTTTAAAAAAACAAACGAACAATGGCATAAGAAGAGAAACTTGGAAATAAATGATTGAAACAACATCAGGAAAAGATTGAAAGCACACCCTCAGGATTAGACACCTCCCCCCTATCTTTTCCTACTTTCACAAATTGTTTTCATACTTTTGTTGTAAACCTGTCTTGATTTTTTTAAAAAACTTCTCTCACACTCCAACCTATCAGAGACAATCTATTCTCAATAAAATATTTTTTTTAAAAGAAGAGAAACTTGGAAATAAATGATTGAAACAACACCAGGAAAAGATGAAAGTACAACCTCAGGATTAGACATCCATGATGGGCAGATGTTATAAGATCGTATTGAAATCAAATTCAAAATTCATATAACTGTAAAATAGGGAAATAAGAAAGAATATTAGGAAGAAAATTAATTACTTTGGTAGGGAGAATGTGCAGACCTTTAGAGGTGTCCCCACCTTTACTTTCAGAAACAATGAATGTCCTGGTGCTCAAATGTTATTTATATAAAAGGGCTCCTTTTATTCAGAATTAAACTCTGAGGAAAATATTACAGACAACAAGATTCTAATCTTCTGTGATAATGCCAGACACAGAAAGCACAGGTAGTTCCCAAGTTACAAACAAAATAGGTTCTATAGTTTTATTTATTGTTACACAAAATTTGTTTGTAAGTCGGAACAGGCACAGTTTTACGTGTAACTCCAACCAAAAATATATGTATTTGAGTTTTGGATAGCATCGGGCAGGGTTAGCACCCCTGTGGGGTTTGTTTTGCTATCTGTGCCCCTCTTCAGAAGATTGCACCTCACTATCTATCCCTGTGACAATTGATTTTTGAAAAAAAGTGGCTTGCTGTGGAAATAAGGTTTAGTGATAAAGCTTCAGTTGAGACACCTCTTCCCCATTATAACTCTTCCAGGAGTGAATTTCCCTTATTAGGGGTAGATTTCTCTCACTTCCTGTTGTTTCACCCCCGTTCTTAACAAGTTGTTTGTAAGTCAGATGTTTGTAACTCGGGGACTGCCTGTATTTTTTTCTCAGACAGTCTACACAGAAATAAAAATGGAAACACTTGAAATTGACAGCATATAGACCTCACTGGTATTTTTCACATCACTATATGTTGGTAAATAAAAGATCCAACCTATTAGTTAATGCTATGAAAATATAAAAGTGTTCCTATATGGTGGACATAGAATGGGAAAATATCCAAGCTAAAGTAATTGGTGAGCTCTTTTCCAGAATGTTATGAATTTCTCCACAGTTCATATAATCCATTATTATTTATTATTATTTGAAACACAACAAGATTAATGCACAGCAAACAAAATCACTATGCTGGTTGTTGTATGTGATGCATCAGCGAATAATCCGTGCAGATCCCAGTAGGGTGGCCTTTTGCAGCTGACAGATGGTAATTTTGTCAATGCAGATTGTGTTTAAGTGCAGGCCAATGTCTTTAGGCACTGCACCCAGTGTGCCGATCACCACTGGGACCACCTTGACCGGCTTGTTTGTTTGTTTGTTTGTTTATTATTTGGAAGGGATGTTTTTCTTAAAAAACTCGTGTGTCTTCTTCATAGTTTAAAACTTTGAGATGCTCTGAATAGTCTTTGAATAGCAAATATGTGACCAAAACAAAAATGCTGGACCACTCTTAACAACCACCATGTCAAACTACACAGAGAAGCCATTAAAATCCACAAGCATGTGGACAATTTCAACAGAAAGGAAGAAACCATGAAAATGAACAAAATCTGGTTACCAGTATTTAAGAAACTCTAAAATCATAACAGTAAATAAAGAACAACACTCAGAAACAGGGGAACTCCAGACAAGAAACAATCAGGGACAGCTAATCACCTCTCAACAAAGGATTTTCCCAGGCAATAAGAAGCCAGACCTTGAAACTGCTAGGCCATTAAACGCTGATCAAAGTGGCCAATTGAAACATTCACACCTACCTCCAACAGACAAGAGTTCTTTTTCCCACCCTGGACATTCCACAGATAGATAAACCTCATTTTCCTAGTTTCTAACAAACCTCACAACCTCTGTGGATGCCTGCCATAGATGCAGGTCAAATGTCAGGAGATAATGCTTCTGGAACATGGCCATACAGCCCCAAAAATGTACAACAACCCAGTGATTCTGGCCATGAAAGCCTTCAACAATGCATGTAACCAATATTTTTCTTGGTTTAAACAGCTTTAAACAGAATGGGGAAATGAGTTTCATGGGTGCATGCAGCCCTCCAGGAGCCCCAGCACATTCTCCCTCTTGCCAGAATCTTTGCTAAAGTTGTTCAATCTTAATTTCATGTTATTAATTAATAGTGTCCTGTGCAATCCCTGGGCCACAGAGAGTATTTTAATCAAAGAAAGCCTGACCCAGTGTTGGTTGAAGGAGGCTTCTCCCAAATAAGATTTTGTAGTCATGGAAATATTTATCTTGGGCCTAAAACAACCAAGAAATCCTCAAAATGTAACAACCCCCACATTACAATAAGAGAGAACAAGATATTTTTCACAACAAAATAAATAAACGGATTACAAAAAAGGGTGCAGCCTCTGCATCATACTCTTAAAAATGTCTCTCTTCCCCTTTTCCAGAGAAACAACAGCACTCCTGATTCAGGATGCAAGGTTATAGCTAAGAGACTGAATTGTTTTATCGTATCTTATAACCACTTGGACCACACAGGATTTACTCCCAAATGGCAGATTATACGAAGAAGAAGATACTGAATGCTATTCATCCATGCAACCTAGAATACAACAATCTTTTACTTGTCTCTAAATGCACCTAAGGACTTTGATTGAACTGAATGGCCATATCTTTGCCAGTTCCAGAATAAACAGGCATAGAGAATGCTGTATTTCGACCCTGTTGGAGCTCTAAATCCAGTTCAACTGCTATCACTGAAAACAATGGCTGGTATTCATCTCCTACAAAATTTGGCCCCATGGTTGTCACTTTTTACCTATCTATGAAAGGTCAATTTATTCGAAAAGATTTCATAAACAACAAACTTTACCGGTTTAAGACATTTGCATGTTACGTACTTTTAAGAACAATATTTGATTCATATAGAGCTATACCTACTTAAAAGTCTATAGTTGCCATATTTCCAAATAATACTAGGCTAAAAATGTGAATTCTGAAATTATGCTTACTAATACACTTCTTTTTAGAACAGAAGCATCTGCAAACATCAGGAACATCAATGTGCTACTCCTCTATGAAATGACCTGGTGTTCAGTTACCAAAAATCTAACTACATTATTCTCTTCAAATAAAACTAGTATCGAGCTATAGCAAAGACAAGACATCTATTACATGCATGGTCAAAACTCAGTTCTTCCCATGTAGGTAGGGAAGCTTCTGTCAAAAGGATGAACCTTTTTTAAAAAATAAACAAATAAAAAAGTACTTATTTGTTATGCTTTCCATTATTTCATCAGATAAATGGGATAAAATATGTTATGGCTAAGCTAGGCTACAAATCTATTTATTTACTTATTTATTTACCATATTTATACCCCACCCTTCTCACCCCAAAGGGGACTCAGAGTGGCTCACATATATATCAGCAACAATTTGATGCCACACAAACATTTTGTTGTTCATTCGTTTAGTCGTTTCCAACTCTTCGTGACCTCATGGACCAGCCCACGCCAGAACTCCCTGTCAGCTGTCACCTCCCCCAGCACACAAACATACAGCCAACAAATAAACCTATACATTAAAAATCAACTGCAAAACATATCAAACATTAAAATAAAATTTAAAACCAAGCAATCCAGTATTGTAGTCCAAGGCCGTTTCAATTGTTATTGCACCATTCCATATTCGCATTATCTGAAAGTGTGATCCCACAACCACATTTTTGGAGTTTTTTCCTGAAGGTCAGGGGGGGGGGGGGCTGATATGATATCATTGGGAGGGAGTTTCACAACTGAGGGCCCACAACCGAGAAGGCCCTGTCCCTCGTCCTCACCAGTCGTGCCTGCGAAGGAGGGGGAATAAGAGCAGGGCTTCCCAGTAGATCTTAACCTCCAAGATGGTCTATAGAGGGAGATACTTTCAGACAGGTAAGCTGGGCTGGAACCGTTTAGGGCAGTGGTTCTCAACCTATGGGTCTGCTGGTGTTTTGGCCTACAACTCCCACAAATCCCAGACAATTTACCAACTGTTAGGATTGCTGGGAGTTGAAGGCCAAAACATCTGGGGATACTCAGGTTGAGAACCATGGGTTTAGGGCTTTATAGGTTTTCAATTGTGCTTGGTAGAAGACTGACAGCCAGATGAGCTGACGTCACAGGAGGGTTGTATGATTCCTGTACGCCTGGTTAGAAATCCACCTGCCACCCACTGGACTACTTAAAGCTTCTGAATAGTCTTCAAAGGCAACTCCATGTGGAGCCTCTTGCACATGTACAGAGAAAAAAGAGATTTGGCCACCTACATGAATGAAGGGCAATCTTTGCAACATAAACAACATCTTACAACTGTTCAATTTAAACAACAAATCAGTTCGAAACAGCAGTTCAGTTGTTTTATCAGTATCCATCTGAAGAAGGGGTCTTAATATTTTTAAAAAATCCTTGAAGCTCGCATTTTATCCTTTATCATTAACAATCTGGTGTGGATGTATTGAAAATTCTTATCTATATGTGGAACTTGGCGATTTCTAAACTTTGGAATAAATAAATAAATGCTGCATATAATATCTTAAATAACAAATCAACCATATTGGATAGGGCCATAACATGATAGCAAACACCTATTACACAACTCTGATTTAGACTGCTATTGGCAGTGGCCAGAACAGAAATCTTTGCAGTCTAGAAAGTAAATCAGAAAATAATTAGCGCATGGAAACTGCCAAAGTAGAGTTACTACTAATGTGATTTAAAAGCTACTGGATCAATAGATTCCTTTTTTAAAATACTCGTTTCTCATTTATTATGCATGTTAATAATTTTTCATGCAGTTGTTCTGTATCTCACCCTTTAAGAGAAACCTAATTTAGGGTTTTATTGTCGTTTTCTAAGAATATTGTGTTTAAATATGAAGTATATTTTATAACTATGCCTTGCTATGCTATTTTTTGTATTCCCCGCTGACTGAATTGTCGCCTTGTTTCGACTAAATAAACCCTTTTCAAAAAGAGAGATAATTTTAGAGTTTTTTTGTCATCTTTACAACCTAAACAAAGAGACATTTCTTCATGAAGTAATAACCCCCCTTTAAAAACATGCTTCCCTAGCAATGCAGGAACCCTCAATTAATCTGATTAAATTCCTCATGCGGTAATTTGTTTTTTTAACAATTTAGGTTTTCAATTGTGCCTTGTTTTAATCCAAAGACTACCATACTCAGAGTGAAAATCCAGGAACCAGTGCTAGGCTATGAGCTAATGCAACTTGAGCACCTGCCAGGTTTTCAGTTGTAGTCAATGGGTTCAAACATGGTATCAGTTTCTGGTATGTCGGGACAGAAACTCCCAGTCTCCTTCATCAGGCAGAATGAGAAGCATTTCTGTAGCTATCTTAAATCACACAGGATTAAGGAGGGATATTAAATAAACCAGAAACTAAGAAAAATAACATAAAAATCACAGCCATATGTCTTCTTTTAGGTTTACAGTCTGGGGCTCCTCTTGGACTCAGCGCTGATCATAGAAACCCATGTGTCGGCGGTGGCCTGGAGGGCCTTCGCACAGTTAAAGCTTGTGCGCCAGCTGCCATGATAGTACACACCTTAGTCACATCCAGATTAGATTACTGTAACATGCTTTACATGGGGCTGCCCCAGAAGAGAATTTGGAAACTTCAACTGGCTAGACTCCTTACAGGGCCGGTTAGACTGCTTACAGGGCCAGGATATAGGGAAAGAAATAACTCATGCCTGAAGCAGATACAATGGCTTCCCGTTTGTTTCCGGGCACAATTCAAGGTGCTGGCTTTAGCCTACAAAGTCCTAAATGGGTCGGGCCCAGCCTACTTGAGGGACGGCATCTCCTCCTATGAGCCCACACAAGCCCTGAGATCATCAGGAGAGGCCCTCCTTTCAGTCCCGCCACCATCTCAAGTATGTTTGGTGGGAAAAAGAGAGAGGCCTTCTCGGTGGTGGCCCCACCTGCTTTGGAACTCCTTTCTCAGAGAGGTGCAATCGACCCCCCCCCCTTCCTGCTGGCCTTTTGTTCTCAACTTAAAACTTTTTTATGGTACCAGGCCTTCCTGGAAGATCAACAACAGGCAATAGCCAGATATATATGGGTATTGTTTATCTTTTGGAATTTTAATCTCAGACCAGCAATTATTTTAACATGGCCTAAAAGAAATGGGGCTTTTAGGACCCAAGAACAACTTTTAATGAAGAACATTTAATGACCTGAGGGTATGGGAATTTTTAAAATTGTTTAATGGTATAACGTTTTTTCAAATTTATTAATTTTGTCAAAGCTGGCTTATGTTGTGTATTTCTATGTAGTTTTGCTTATATGATGCTTTTGTTGTATTTCTGTATTATGTATTTTGATCATTTAATCATTGTATGCCACTTTGAATCTCACCCATGGAGATAGATAGATAGATAGATAGATAGATAGATAGATAAGATAGATAAAATACTTCTTTTAAATGGAACTACTAGTTGGAAAATACTGAAAAGGTAAATTAGAGGTAAAATTGTTATTTGAAAACCATGTTGTTATGTTACTACAAAACTCTGCGGGATACTGGATAACCACACGTGCATCATTTCCGTCCTCTGTCCACTGACCCCTTAATAGAAGTTTGCCTAAGACAGCTAATTAGTAGTTTTAACCAAATTAGAGTCTGATTATCTCATTAAACTCAAACAGCATTCATGTATTTCTGCAAATTATGATAATTTGTAGAAATCTAAACTGTGATATACACGCTCACCAATGCTAATAACCCACAATCTTGACTCGGTGGTCTGTTGGTGTATCAACTCTGCCCTGTCTAAACCACAGTTTGTTATAATATCCAATCCATGCATACAAAACTGGTTTGTCTCGGACTTCTTTGCCCAGCTTGAAAGAAATGACAAAGGGACAGGAGAGAAGCAATACAGAAACAATGTATATATGAAGAATATCAGCTGTTATTTAATTGGTTCTCTCCTGTATTCTTTTTCTCTTAAACAACCTCAATGATGGCTTAACACAACATTTGAAAGCACTTTTTGCATAGTGTAACATTTTTTTTTGTATCAGGAGCGACTTGAGAAACTGCAAGTCACTGCCGGTGTGAGAGAATTGGCCATCTGCAAGGACATTGCCCAGGGGACGCCCGGATGTTGTTTTTTTTAATGTTTTTCCATCCTTGTGGGAGGCTTCTCTCGTGTCCCCGTGTAGGGAGCTGGAGCTGACAGAGGAAGCTCATCCGTGCTCTCCCCGGATTTGAACCTGTGACTTGTTGGTCTTGAGTCCTTCCAGCACAGTAAGTTTAACCCACTTACACCACAGAATTCCCACAGCTCCTTACCCCTTTACCCTGATCAGGGGTGCTTCTGGGCCACACAGGAGAATGTGGAAAGCAGCAACTAATTCAATAGAATTATTCGAGCAACTCTTTGGAACAGTTAGTAATTACTAATATTGATTTATTTGATTTTATTACATTTATTTCAAATACTGATTTTATTGGGTTGTTGTAGGTTTTTCGGGCTGTATGGCCATGGTCTAGAGGCATTCTCTCTAGACCATGGCCATATGGCCCGAAAAAACCTACAACAACCCAGTGATTCCGGCCATGAAAGCCTTCGACAATACTGATTTCTGATTTTATTATTTATTTGCCATATTATTAAATGTATTGTGTTGTGTTATGTTATTGTAAGTCGCCTTGAGTCCCCATGGGGAGAAAGGTAGGGTAGGAAAAAAGTTAATAAAATATTAATTTAAAAAAACAACACTGATTATATCTCACATTTATTTTGTTTCTCATCATACTCTTTTGAAAAGACTCTGAAAGGAAATCAAGGCAACTCCTATTACCGTTTCCACTTCTACTTTTTTCTTGATTTTAACTGACAAATATTTTAATTGTTGATTAAAGTAATGTGAGACTATCTGCTACTTTCCCTCCTAATGGGATTAAGACATTTAAGATGCAGGGTTGTCTAATGGGCATACATCACCAACACAGTCGCTTTGCTTTGTTAAACTATAAGAAAAGCAAGTACTTCATTTTCTGCTGACACTAAGCTCTTACCTTCTAGTGCTCCATCTGCTGTTGCCACTTTGTGTTTCATTTCTTTATGTGTATCCTGATGCATGTTATCCCTTTGTTGTTTGGTTTGTTGCATAGTATGGCTCTTCCACAGTTTACGTAGTGTCTCAATATCTGTCTCCGAATCTCGAGTTGGCTCTTTTACAAGTTTGTCTTTATGTGCAATATCTCCTTCAGAGTCATTTTCTTCTGAACGCAAACACTCCTCACCTTCAGGTATATTTTCCATCACAGATTTCTGATCTGTGCTAGGCTTTACATCTGTATCGGATTGTGCTTGTGCATCAGCAGCTTCTTTTACTGTGCCCTGTACATCTTCCGGTGCTGTCTGTGCTACTTCTGGACTCACAGTATCACTTACAGACTTGCTGCCCTCATTCGATGGCTGTTCTTCTACACTGGTACTTACATAGCCAGGGACATTAGCGGAGTCTGTAATAATTGTAACATGTTCTGTGCCAGGCTGGTTCACTGTCTGAACAGAATCCAATGACGCTCCAGAAGATTTGTCTTGTCGAAGCTCATCAGAAGAAACAAGCTCCTCCCGTATTGGAGAGAGTTCTGATTCAGTAAACACATCTTCCGAAAGAGATTCCTCTGTGCTCCTTGGAGCAGTGCTGGCACTATCATTCCCTGTATCCCGCATCCTTGAGTCCATTTCATCAGTACTGCTTCTATTAATTTTCTTTAAGTGGCAGAAATCTTTCACAGATAACTGATCTACATCACTACAATGAAAAACAAAACAAAACAGTGTTACTACTAGACAAATCTGAAAACACTGGAACATTTTTCATCAGCCTCAATGTAATGTCTCTGAAAGTCCCATTGTTGACCATGCTAACTAGAGATCATTGCAGTTATGATGCCACACATCTGGGGAGTGCAGGTTTAGGGAGAGTGATGTCTGTGGCAGAGTGTCCATTGGTCTACAGACCCCATGCTAAAAGAATCTGCGAACCAACCTCCTCCAGGGTGAACTGAACCACCTAAACTGGGCTCTACAGGCCACAGACATCAGAAGAGATGCAAGACCAAGAACAAGCCATGAGAGTAAGGACAACGATCAACCCAGAGGAAAAGTGTTCTTATCAGACATCAAGTGAACCACTGGCCGCATAGAGAAACTGATAAAGAAACACAACCTAAAATTGTTTACAGACCCACTAAGAAAATCCAACAAATGCTACATTCAGGAAAGGACAAGAGGGACCCCCTCACCTCTGCAGGAGTCTACTTCTGCAGGAGTTCACCATGCAGCTGTGAATAAGTCTACATAGGGACCACCAAATGCAGCATTGCTCAGACACGAATGAAGGAACATGAAAGGCACTGCAGACTAACTCAACCAGGGAAGTCAGTCATAGCTGAGCACTTGATGAACCAAATAATAATAATAATAATAACTTTATTTATATACCGCTATATCTTCCTGAGGGGACTCAGAGCGGTTCCCAGATAACATCATAAAACATACCAAGTAAAAAACAACATAACCATAAGATTAACAAAACAAAATATAAGAATAAAAATTGTCGCCATAACACACATATATTAAAAGTAATCCTGCCTGTTCAAGGCAATTTAAAAATTTAAAAGGTCGGGCCAAGATTTGTGCAAGCTCAAAAATTCTAGAGGGCCTGGGAATGCAATGCTATGGCAGGCAACAATAATACTAGGTACAGGTCTGTGGCTGTTCATTCCAGGGTCGATTAGAGGAAATGATCTGGGTAATTGGTAGGAAGAATAAGGCCGTATTTGACAATGTGTAGGGCTGAGTTAGAACTGGTCATTTTCAAAGGCTTGTTGAAACCAACCTGGACACAGCATATTATTTGAGAACACAGAAATGCTGGACGACTCTAACAATTACCATGTGAGACTACACAGAGAAGCCTTTGAAATCCACATGCATGTGGGCAATTTCAACAGAAAGGAAGAAACTATGAAAATGAACAAATTCTGGCTACCAGTATTAAAAAACTCTAGAATTCCAGACAGGAAACAATCAGGGACAGCTAACACCTCACAACAAAGTATTCCTCCAGGCAGAAAACAGTCAGGCCTTGAAGCTGCAACACTTTGCGATGCTAATCAAGGTGAGTAAATTGCAACATTCACACTTGCCTCCAACAGACAAGAGTCCTTTCTCTCACCCTGGACATATCACAAATATATAAACTTCCCTTGTGCTTCCAATATACCTCACAAACTCTGAGGATACCTGTCATAGATTGGGCAAAATGTTAAGAGAGAATGCTTCTGAAACATGGCTGTACAGACCAGAAAACTAACAGCAATCCTGTGATTCTGGCTATTCATAGCCTTCAATAACACGATGCTACAATGTGTTTTTAAGGATTCCAAAAGATTTTGTGAATGTGCATATACATTTTAATTTACCAAGTGCCAACCACCTTTTTTTTTACATGGTGAGAGGTTAGCCAAGATCTGAAAAATCAAAGGCTTTCTTCAAAGCCAAAGGTGAACCTTATACCATCCCAAGCCCCAGAGTTCAGTGGGATTCTGTTGTTTTCCCCTCCTGAGTAAAAGCTCAGAGCTGTAACAAGCTCCAAGTTATAGGTAAGAAAGGAGCAGAATACATGAGTTTGACGGATGGGCTTGAAGTGTCCAGCAAGTACAGAGGAAAAGCAAGCTTCTCCTCTACCCAGTACACTGAGCAGGAGGACAGCTGGAATATACAGGAATTGTTTGCACTTTATTACAGACATCCTCACCAGGCACAGTAGTACCTTGACTGATATACTGAACAAGTGTCATTACAGCTTTTGATCTGTTCACTTCCTTCAATATTATTCCTAGGCTTAAGTGCTGCAATATAGTGGATGGGGGAGTAGTTTTCTCAGTGCATTTTTTCATGGATTTTTTTAAAAAAATACTACTTCTCAATGACTGCCAATCTAACATTTCTATTAGTGAATAAATAATATGTGTTGTCGAAGGCTTTCATGGCTGGAATCACTGGGTTGCTGTGAGTTTTCCAGGCTGTATGGCTATGTTCCAGAAGAATTCTCTCCTGATGTTCCTTCCACATCTATAGCAGGCATCCTCAGAGGTGGTGAGGTCTCACCACCTCTGAGGATGCCTGCCATAGATGTGGGCAAAACGTCAAGACAGAATGCTACAGCCTGGAAAACTAACAGAAACCCAATAAATCTTCTACTAAATACATTCACAGGACTTAAAACATTCTATAAAAATGAATTACCCTACTGATGCAGCATTAATTAATATTATGTGTATAGCATGGGCTCTAAGACCAAGATTATAAACTCCACCAGGGGCTCCTTGGGTAATGCACATGAATTCCTTTACTCTGTATGTGTGGAGTAATTTCTGGTGTCTTTTTCTAAAACTGGAAATGAAGTTATAGTCACTTCAAGCTTTTTTAAAAAATCATAAATTGCTACACATTTTTGGAAAGATAAGAATCCTCATTAGGCCCTGGATGAACAAAATGGTCCTAGACCTTTTCTACACCTGACATAAAAATCAGAATCTAATTTTCCTTTTAATTTTTTTTAAAAGATGAATATTTTAGCTTAACTAAAAGGTTAGGCAGAAAGATTTATGACTTCCATATCTGGTTAAGGCAGTAGGTGAATTTCTGATATGGAACATGTTTCTGGAATAAAATGACAGTAGCCTTGAAGTAACTTGTGATTGAAACCCTTCCTAAGAAGAACTGGCTTTATTTAGGAAAAAAGGCATTTATGTATGGTTCTGGTCTCTAAGGTATAGTATGAAAAACTAGAACCAAGCTATTTCTAGTGCAACTTACACGCATTTTCTCTCTCCCCCTCCCTCTTGTGTTTCTGAAACTTTCACACACATATAAGACACTTTCTTTTACCAACACCTCCCATTCATACGTAAATCTATCTTACATGGGTAATGAATCCTTTATTTTGCCGTCTACAATATCTTTATACATAGCAGCTGACATCACTTCTTCCATTGGACACATGATGCCATAGTCTTCACAGCCATTTTCTTGAACCAATGGATCCGTTTTATGTGGATCAAACATTATATTATTTGGAGTCACTAGCAGCACACCGTTGACTGTTCCCTAAGATAACAAGAAAAGTAATCAAACTTTCCCCTCTAAAACCAGCCAACCAATTTTAAAACATTTTAATAGTTACAGTGAGATTTTATTGTGTAATGAATACTATTTTTCATCCTGATGTTGCCTAGCCAATTCAACATCTCATAAACCTTTACCAAGGAATAAGCATTTAAAAGGGAAATGTTGTATGCAGTAAATGGAACCCTTAATTATTTATTTATTATAAGTTATTGCCTGTATATGGTTCTGGTCCTGCCTCTTTATGTGACCACATCTCTCCTTATGAACCTGTTTGAGCTCTAAGATCAGCCAGGGAGGCCCTCCTCTCAATTCTACCTCCCTTACATCGAGGTTGGTTGGGACGAGGAAGACGGTCTTCTGGGTAGTGGCCCCTCGGCTCTAATACCCTCTGCAGGGAAATTAGACAAGCACCTACCCTCATAACTTTCAGGAAGGAATTGAAAACTTGACTATTTAAGCAAACTTTTGATAATGGATAAGAGGATCAACTACTTTAAGAGGGGGCAGCCAGGAAGACAAAGCTCCATCGTATCTCCTGCAGCCTCACTCAGGAGCCACTCCTCGCAACACAACTGCCACGCTGGGGCCACAGGGTGAAGAGTGGGCAGCCAGGAAGACACAGCTACATAGTGTCTCCTGCAACATCACTGTGGATTTGTTTTTGGGATTTGGGGAGTTGGTCATTTTTGTCTTTGTTCAGCTTCTCACGGCATTGAATGTTTGCCGATATCTGTTGTAAACCACTCTGAGTCCCCTCAGGGAGATAGGGTGAGATATAAATAAATATTTATTATTATTATTATTATTATTATTATTATTATTATTATTACTATTACTATTATTAAACTATTACTGTTTGGGGGGGGGGGCACATAAACCTTACTTTTCATTAATTCTGAGACCCTGTAAGACATTTTCCTGAGCATGCCTATCTAGCAATATAGGACTTCCCAGCCCAGAAAAGAGCATTTTTTTAAAAAAAAAAGGGGGGGGGGCAATCTGTAAGAGTCTAGAAGGAAAGTTATCTGTTCTCCAAGTCTCTAAGACATAGCAATTATATCTATCTATCTATCTATTTCATAGGGACTAGAGTAAATTTTTCACATCAGAAACATGTTCCCAGGCTAAACTCTGCTATACCCATTTGATATTATATTTTGCTTTCAAAGGAGGCTTTTCTCCTATTGCTTAGGCGGAAGGTGCACTTGGCAACAGTTAAAAGGAAATGAATGTCTTTTAAGGAATAGGAATCTGAGGAAGTCTTACACTGAAATCGGTTTGGTTTCAAATGTCAACAGCACATATGAACAAGAGAAACAATCACCCAAAGCGAGTCTTCCCCCAGATTCTGTTTATACTTCTCTTCAGGATATACTGCAAACACAGTACTTATAAAAGGGAAAGTGTACACAGAAATGAAATAGACTAGAGCCTAGTAAAGAATTCCCATTTATTCAGTTGGAACTGGGTTTGGCTCGCTATCCACAAGGAAGCTAGAATGGTTAAAATCACTATTAAATTGATGCAGGCTTTGTTTGATTGATTTCTGGACAATAAGTACTAAATAATTACTTTCATTTTGAATTGATGGTTTATATAATTCTAACAATATATAAATTACATTTAGCATTGAAGTATGAAAATAGTTTTGTTTGATATTTTACTTCACCTGGTTTGGGACAGAAACAAAAAAAGTACGAACTCAGAGAAGGGTAAGTTAAAAATGTAAATTAATTTCAGAGTTGACACATGCCTACACTTAACTTCTGGAGAGGCTCAAGATCCATGAAATGGTAGGAAGCTGAAGCAGGATATTTCTACACTTGGCACACAGCAAAATGAAGATTTGATTTCTCCACCGCCCCCACTAGCTTTATGCCATGGTTGGTTCAATCTGTGGATGCAGAATCCTTCAAACCATCCACAATAATATTTTTCAGACTTCATCTTAAAAAATGAAGAATTTAAAAAGTGATGCCTTTTATAGTGGAAGATTTGTTTGCGCTTGACATCATTTACTAGTCACCATCATCACCTGTACAAACTTTGTTGGATTTTTCAAATCCAAAACTACATTTATTTTACCAGCAAATACTACTACATTGACAAATAAAAGTACAGATTTAACTAGTTTTTAGGTTGGCTTCATTTGCACTACTGAAAATTAGTTAATAAACATTTGTTTCCAATAATAGTAAGGAATAACATTATTTTGCAGAGTAGGTAGAGCCTTCTGTACCTTGTTGTTAGTTATGTATTTACAATTAATTTTGAGAAATTTCTCTGTGAAAGCTTCTTCTTCCTCTGAAGTGGAGGAAACCACTCTTGTAGGCCGAACACAAGTGTAGGCTGGTGTGGCTGTTGCTTCTTTCCAGTGTACGCCATCGGAATCCTGCAAAGGTGAGAGGAAGATTGGCAAGTGTGATGGGAATATTAGTCTTAGATACCTCAGCAAACTTGTTTGAAACTGAGAAAAATACTGAATAATTAAAATGACTTGATTTTTTTTAAAAAAATACGTAATTTAAGACAAAGTCAATGATTAGTTTTGAATTTCATCATAAAGTGGACTAATCAAAATATCCCAACAACCAATTAAAAACATCTAATTAAAAACATCACCTGCAAGAAAGGCTGATGGATTCTAAAATCTAGGAAATACTTCACATTTAGATTTATATTGGTTCTTTACTTGAACAAGAGCTTTAAATGCAAGATAATCCACTTAGGAAGAAAAAATGAAATGCAAAGATACAGAATGGAGGACGCCTGGTTCGACAGCAGTTCATGTGAAAAAGATCTTGGAATCCTTGTGGACAACAAGTTAAACACGAACCAATAATATGATATGGCGGCAAAAAAAGCCAATGGGATTTTGGGTTGCATAAATAGGAGTATAGTATCTAGATCCAGGGAAGTCAGGCTACCCTTCTATTCTGCCTTGGTTAGACCACATCTGGAATACTGTGCCCAATTCTGGCCACTGCAATTGAAGGGAGATGTTGACAAGCTGGAATGTGTCGAGAGCAGGGTGACTAAAATGATCAAGGGTCTGGAGAACAAACCCTATGAGGAGCGGTTTAAAGAGCTGGTCATGTTTAGCCTGCAGAAGAGAAGACTGAGAGAAGACATGATGAGGGCCATGTATAAATATGTGAGGGAAAGTAATAGGGAGGAGGGAGCAAGCTTGTATTCTGCTGCGCTGGAGACTAGGGAGCGGAACAATGGCTTCAAACTACAGGAAAGGAGATTCCACCTGAACATGAGGAAGAACTTCCTAACTGTGAGAGCTGTTCTACCCCAGAGTGTGGTGGAGGCTCCTTCTTTGGGAGTTTTTAAACGGAGACTGGATGGCCATCTGTTGGAATTGTTTTGCCTACTTCTTGACAGGGAGTTGGACTGGATGGCCCATGAGGTCTCTTCCAACTTTAGGATTCTATGAAATCTCTGTCAGTATATTATATTTTTCAGGAAAATTATCAGCTACATACACAAATGATATACACTGGGTTTTTTTTTTTTGTATCAAACTTGTAAGCTAAAGTTTGATTTAGAAACTCTTGTACAATTTTCTATTTAAAAAACACCTCAAATACACCTATGGTAATAGTTAAAATAGTGGAGGCTACAAAGTTCTCTTCAGATGCCTCCATAGGAATGCCAAGCATAACTTAATGTACCTTATACTATCAGAGGACATTTACTTACGCTTACAGCTGTCTTCTCAACTTCCGCTTCTGAAGATGTAGGTGACAAAGGACTTACAGGACTAAGAGAAGGAGAACTCTCCACGCTGGAAAGGTATTCTGGATCAGGAACATATAAAATCTATTTTTTAAAAAACCAAATGTCTGATCAGCACATCATCAATTTGCAAGATTTCAACATTATAAGCAAAACAGAAACACAATGTTTTGAGAAGGCTATTAATTAATTTGTTTCCATACATATTTCAGACACAGATCTATGAATATTTCATATACTGTGGTTGAGACTAATTGACAAATTATACATGCCTTTCTCATACCAGTAATTTCTTTTATTTAAAATGCATCTGTCTACTTAACCAAATATTTCTGGTGCTCTACTGGCATTCTGTATTTCGCATGTGGCTAATTCATAGAGATACCAAAATGCTTGTTCTGTTTATATATCTATTGTCCTTCCAACTCTATTGTACGCGTGGGAAACATTGACCGGCGACAGTCACTTTTAACTTCTGGAAAGATTCCATCTGCACTGCCTCCAAAAAATCCTGAAAATCTCTTGGGAAAACAGGCAAGCAAACTTCAGTGTTTTGAAAGAAGCAAAGACCATCAGCATTGAAGTAATGATTTTCTGCCATCAACTCAATTGGTCACATTGTCCAAATGCCAGGTCACTATCTCCCAATGCAGTTACTTTATTCTAAAGAACGGAAAATTGAATGTTGGTGGACAGCAAAAGAGATTTAAAGATGGGCTTAAAGCTAACCTTAAAAAGTGGGGTAAACACTGAGAACTGGGAAGCACTGGCCATCAAGAGATCTAACTGGAGGTCAGCTTTTATCAACAGTGCTGTGGATTTTGAAGAAGCACAAATAGAAGGCAAGAGGGAGAAAAGTGTCAAGAGGAAGGCACATCAAGCAAACCCTTGTCAGGACTGCCTTCCATCTGGAAATCTATGTCCTCATTGAGAAAGACCATGCAGATCTACAGTCACTTACGGACCCACCATTAAAACTCTACCCTTAGAATACAATCATACTCAACCACGAGTAATCACCTTTCACATAGTGGTAGTAATGGACTGAGCAGGGACTATTTTGTTAAATAGTTTAAGAGAAGAATATCTGGAAATTTAAGGTGAATAAGCATCCCCTACTTAATGTATCACATATCACTGGCTATGTCACCTGACCATAACAAACAAATTCCTAAGATCAATTGCATCCCAGGTTCTACCTTCTATTAGTTCCTCACATTTTCTCTCAGTATAAAACACTACCACAAGCCTTTCTCATTATTTTTAACAAAAGCTGTACTAGCCTTTTTCATACCAAGCCTCTGAAGAATATTAGCATTTATTTTATACCACCTCTGTTTAGTTTATTGTCGGGTCCTGGAGACTAGCTTAAGTTAAATTCACTTCAGATAGCTTTCAATATTTGTCTTTGGGCATGGTTCCCTACAAAGGCAATATAAAAGCCAGCATAGAATCTAATTTTGTTAACTAGCCTAAGAACAGGACAGGACTGGAAATTCAAGGTAAATGTATAGTTTTAATAAAATCTCATGCCAGAAGCCTTCCTGAATCAAACAGCTTCATATATCTGGTGTTGATAATCAGATTTCTGAATGCCTTCTCACGTCAAATTATAATACAGCCCTTCAATAAAAGGCAGAACATACAGGGCCACAACAGACTCCCCCCTCCCAAAAAATGTTTTCTACATAGCTTTTCCCTTTTCCTAATTTGAGGGAACATTCAAAATATCATAAGCGAGTACAACAATCTCAGGAACATTACACATACACAACAGAAAACCATCTTTCATGCAAGGAAAGCATATTTTAGTTCTTGCAGTAAAGGTGTAACTACATTTAAAAACATTAGCCCACTTCTGCAATCTCTTGCAGAAGAATGGGACTCTGTCTTTCCCAAGTGAGACTAAAAGACGCAGTCTATTTTTTCAACACTCCTCCACAAAAGAATTCAGCCCCAACTGAGGGTAAGAGATAGATAGATATATAACTAAATGTTAGAAAGTCAATGATCAACCTCTTTCCCAGCATCATTTGAAAAGAAAACTACTCGATCTGCCTCCTGTATGTTATACAACAGGTAATACCTGTCCAGGAACAACTGCTCTGGAAAACAGCTTGTTTAACTGAACCAATTCGTTGGGGGTTGTATCAAACTTCAAGGCAACGGTATTCAAAGAATCTCTTGACTCAACCTGTTAAAAGAAGATGCATATGATTTATACACATTATGGAAATTTTTACCTTTATTTTGAAAGATTAATATTAGATGCCAACATTATTCTTGTAAAAGAAGGCAATCCAAAAGACATACCATATATATACTACTTCTGACGCTCTACTAAGAAAAAAACAGGGAAGACTCTATTTTTTCAACAACTGCACATTCATTTTTAGTAATAGTCCAGAGCTACTTTTATATTGTTCCTGGGGAATTTTCTATTCTCTGTTAAGGCAACTTTCAGGGTCAGACTTAACTGTCTTCAGCATCCATAATATTTAACTAGTTTTCCTTTATAATGGATTCTGATGCCTTGCACAATATCCCAGAAAGGAGGATATAAACTGAAACCTATTGTGTTCTTTACAACATACACCCATTATAAGCATTTGGGATAATAATACTTTTTCATGCATTGGCTTTGAAGAAATCAAATTGGAATTGGAGTTCAATTTTTTACAAAAATGCCCCCCCCCCCCCAAGTTTTCCCCCATTTTATATATACAGTACATGCATACATATTCACTGACAAAGCTAGCTGCAACTTTAGGATGACCTTTCCAGATTCAAAGCCACATGACAGTATATTAATTTAGAGAATCATGTGTTTACAAATAATTAAACTGTCACACACAGAAACACACACAATTCATCAGAATGAGCCATCATAATTTAACTTGCTTGAAAACTTGTGTTTCATGATTCTCATTATGATGTTGCGGTCTGTTCATGGCGTTTCTACTCAGAGACATATTGAATTTATTATTCTTTATTTATTTCAGACATTTATATCCTGTCCCGGGGGGGCGGAGGGCAGGGTGGCTCATAACTGACAATCATTAGATGCCAAACAAAATCATAATTAAAACATTAGCTGAAAACAACAAATTATAAACATCCAGTTAAAAGTTAAACAAATCTAAATCCAAAGTCATAATCCAAGGTCTGTCCACTGTCAGTCACATAAATCGTTTGCATTATTATTACTGCATCTGCTGCTCAAATGCTTGGTCCCACAACCATGATTTAAGCTTTTCCCTAACGGATAGGAGAGACGGGGGTGACCTATTTTCATTAGGGAGTGTGTTCCATAGATTGGGGGCCACCACCAAGAAGGCCCTGTCTCTTGTCGCTACAAATCACACTTGCAAGGGTGGCGGGATCGAGAGGAGGGCCTCCCCTGATGATCTTAAACTCCGAGGTGGATGATAGAAGGAGATAACGTTCGGACAAGTAAGCTGGGCCGGAACTGTAAAGGGGTTTATAGGCCAAAGCCAGCACTTTGAATTGTGCTCGGTAGCAGACTGGCAGCCAGTGGAGGTGATGTAACAGAGGACTGGTATGCTCCCTGTATGCCACTCTGGTGAACAATCTGGCTGCTGCCTGTTGGCCTAACTGAAGCTTCTGAATAGTTTTCAAAGGCAACTCTACGTAGAGCGTGTTGCAGTAATCTATTCGGGATATAACAAGAGCATAGACCACCGTGGCCAAGTCAGACTTCCCAAGGTATGGACTTCCCAAGACTTCCCAAGGTATGGATTGAATAGATGTGCATTCCAATTCATCTACAATTCAAGAAAATGCTGTCAATTCCATGCCCTAAACCAGGGGTCCTCAAACTAAGGCCCGGGGGCCGGAAGCGGCCCTCCAATTTCATTTACCCGGCTCTTACTCAGGGTCAACCTAAGTATGAAACTACTTGAAAGCACACAATAACAACAACAAACCGATCTCATCAGCCAAAAGCAGGCCCATACTTTCCACTGAAATACTAATAAATTTATATTGGTTAAAACTGTTCTTAATTTTAATTATTGTATTGTTTTTAAATGTTTTTGCACTATAAATAAGATATTGCAGTGTGAATGGGAATTCATTCATGTTTTTTAAAATTATAATCCTGCCAATAGTTTGAGCGACTGTCACCTGGCCCTCTGTTTAAAGTTTGTGGACCCCTGCCCTAAATGGTTTGCCTCATTTCCTACTATACACAGTGATTTGCCGAGTTCAGGAATACCAGGTCTACTAGAAGAAAGATCATTTACCAAAAAAAAAAAAAAAAAAAGAAAAGAAAGAAAAGAAAAGAAAAGAAAAAGAAAAGAATAAGAAATGGGACAACTTGAACTCCAGCATCTCAAGAATCAGAATATGGTTTCTTAATTTTTATTGGCAACTAATTTTATTGCTTAGCACAGGAAATTTTATTTCTAAGCTTGGTTCAAATAAAAACAAAATTCAGCCTAAATTTCACATAAAGGGATATGTTATTAATTTGAAAGAAAGTGGCAGCCACATTTCCAAGAAAATCTTCAATTCCTCTGACAGGATACTATCATCGCCTTCTACTAAACAACCTTTTCAGCATATGGGAGACGGAAGTATTTTTTAATAATATTTTAACAATTTATATTTTGGAAAAATAAAGCTATTTTCAAAAAATACACTGCTTTAAGAATATACAGGATGAGTAAGAAACACCTTGCAAATAAATAAAAACTGCATAGATCAGTGGTTCTCAATCTGGGGTTCCCAGATGTTTTTGGCCTTCAACAGCTGGTAAACTAGCTAGGATTTCTAGGAGTTGTAGTAAATAACTTCCTAATGGTGTACAGAACAGTTATACGCAATTTCAGCAAATGAAGTTGGCAACAAAACTATGAGGGTCTAAATTACTACCAGTATATATTCTCACAATTATTTCACTTAAAACTTAGGGAATTCTCCCTAGAAGCCAAGATAACTAAACTGAGACTATAGTAACTTGGACATACCATGGGAAGGCATGACTCACTACAAAATATGATGTTTGGGAAGGTAGAAGGTAGTAGGAAAAGATGATAGACTGAATCAAGGAAGGTATGGCTCTAAGTCTCCAAGATCTAAGAGGCTGCTGCTTATAGGGTGACTTTGAGGTCTCTTGAAGTTACCATAGGTCAAAGCCAATTTAACAACAGGGCATTCCAAAAATCAACCTAAAGAACTTGGGTTGACTTATACACATGGTTGATCTATATACAGTAACTGGAAACAGTATTTTAAATGACCTGCCAAAGAATTACTTTTTGCATGTATGCACTATAAAATGATGCAATCTTGGTATATTAATACAAATTAAGTGCAGGTTTCATTGATTCACTATTGTGTAGATGAATAAAGCACTGGAAGAGTATGGTTCACTAAAAACTATACCAGCTGTCACAACCTGATTTACCAAAAATGATTGATAACAGTTACATCAAAATATAGCAACTCTCCATCATGTTATCACTTGAAATCTATTTCTGTACAAAAAGAAAACAGAAATTATACCATACTAAGCAGAGAGTGCCTGGAAAAGTTTTGGAGAGCTTGCAGGTGTATGGTTAGTAGAAGGTATCCTAACTCATTTTGTTAAAATGCAGAAACATGATAGTTACAGCTTGGCTTGCATCACACTGACTTTAAGTGAAAGAATTATGATACATTAAACAACAACAACAACAACAGCAACAATTGTATTGATTGCTTTGAGTTGCAGGTTTTTAAGCAAAATGTGGATGACCATCTACTACGAGTGATGCTTTTTCTGTAGACTCCTGCAATGGCAGGGGTTGGACTAAATGATCCTTGAGGTTCCTGCTATCTCTACAATCCTGTAATTCTTCATAGATTCACTTCCTAATTACATTTCATGGGCACATACTGGTGAATATTACTGGAAATTCCAACCAACTGGTAGGAAGTTCTCACTGTAGCTAGTTCTGTTTCTAAAAGATTTACAAAAAATATCCAGTAGATGGAATCTAAGGCTGCCTATGTTTTCATAAGTTAAGTGCATTTGTTTTACTTGACCTATAGGAGCTTTATTGCAAAGACCACACTGCAAATCAGTTAATATGCCTATTCAAACATCATACATTTCAATTCATAGCGAGATAGGCAATATGGAACAAAACATTTCTCAATTCAGTTTCCCCTAGTAACCAGAAATGTGAGCACTGACTGCAGCACTGTTGAGGGTCATTTGAAGAACATAGCTCCATTTTCAGACACTGCCATGGAAAACAGAACGGGGCTCTGAAGTAGCAACAGCTGAAGTAAAACGATTAAAGGAACACAAGAACATTTTTATAAACATTAGGAAGACAAAGTAATATTATGTTCACATGTGTTCAGCAAATCATTAACAACACTGGAAGCTTTAAGGACAGTTATGAGATTTGAAAATCTGTTTCTCTTCTGAGAGGAAAATGATGTTTTTGTACATAAAGGCACATCCTACTAATTTACAGAATATTTGAAAGGTTAACTTTGCCTTGTTAGAATTACTCTGCATCATGACTGTGAAGACTCAAAATAGTACTCGTCAATCCTGCTAAAATGATCAGCTGCCTGTCACAGGTATAGTCCAAAAGGGAAAAAGAAAAGAAAAATAACATGCAAGCTTTTTTTTTCTTTTTAGGCATTATTTTGATGTTAACTATCAAAACCTTTAAACATTTCCTTTGCATGCAATGCAAACAGAGTACTTACTGTGTATTCTATAGTCCCTTTAGGCTTTTGAAAAGACATTCGTCTCCCATCCTTCTTGTCGAGGGTCTTCTTTTGCCCAGTATCTGAAAAAAAATGAGGTAAAGCATGTGTTACATTCATTCTTCTCTCCCTCTCGGTCTTGTCACAGGCTGCTGACTACAGCCTGCAGACAGACATCAAATTCACCAGTTATAGAGCTTATATCCTGTGACTCCCGGCTCAGCTTAAGAGGCAACTAGCTGCCAGAACAGGGGCTTCATTCCTCCGCTCTGCTTTAAGGATGCGACTAATATAAACAACTCCAGTGATCAGTAATGCTTTGTCAATACCTGCAAACATCCAGGGTGTTCTCAATTCATAAAATGCCAAATAGCAAAACAGAAAAAAATACAGGGTAATAGTTTAATTAGGTCTACACCCCACAAGGTTTGCCCATCACCTGCAGTACACTACGCAGAGCTTCTGAGATCAGACCCAGTTTAAAGCTACACTTCCTTAAAAATAGCAGCGGCACGAAAACTGGAACATGTTAACGAACACTTGGCTTTTTGGATATAGGACATACAGGCAAAGCAATTGCATAACTTTGTCAGTTGAGAAGTGCAATGTTTCAAGAACAACCTCTCAATATGTGCAGCACCACATCCTCCTCAGCTCCACTTTCAACTGTTTGAATTTCAACTGCAAATTTGCATTGAACTGGAATTCTATTCCAGGGAAAGTTGCACTTGTTTCCAACACCAGCTACCATTATCAGAAATTGATTTATGTGTGGGCCACCTCAAATTTCAAAATAGAAGTGCTGAGCAATGCATCTCACCATCTACAGACCATCTGCTTTCTCACAAGAAACAAAACTCAAGTTGCATATTTGAGAACCATGCTATAAAAAATATAACATACACAAAGAGGGAACATCCCAATTTTTGCCTATTTATAGATTGTGGCAACATATTGTTTAGCAGCAAACTAGCTCCTCAGGTTGAGGAAGATTTTACTTAAGGTAAACTTTGAATCCAATTTATTTATTTATTATTTGCGGTATTTGTATACCGCCCTTCTCAATCCCGAAGGGGACTCAGGGCAGTTCACAGTGTTGGCAACAATTATATGCCATTGATAAAATACAGTAAAAAAACATCAAAATTGACCCTCCCATCTGTCCTAAAAGTTTTGTATGTGGTGTGGCCCTAGAAAAATATTTTAACAAATAACAAAGTAAAAATGTATTGTCAAAGTCTTTCATAGTCGGAATCACTGGGTTGTTGTGAGTTTTCCGGGCTGTATGGCCATGTTCCAGAAGCATTCTCTCCTGACCTCACAATCTCTGAGGATGTCTGCCATAGATGTAGGTGCAATGTCAGGAGAGAATGCTTCTGGAACATGGCCATACAGCCTGGGAAACGCACAACAACAAAGTAAAAACACCAGGAACTTGGGGATTTTTCTTGAACACCAGGAACATGGGGATTTTTAAAGGCCTGTCTACTAATGCTACTAAATAGAAAAATTACTGACAGAATCATAGAATCATAGAATCAAAGAGTTGGAAGAGACCTCATGGGCCATCCAGTCCAACCCCCTGCCAAGAAGCAGGAATATTGCATTCAAATCACCCCTGACAGATGGCCATCCAGCCTCTGTTTAAAAGCTTCCAAAGAAGGAGCCTCCACCACACTCCGGGCAGAGAGTTCCACTGCTGAACGGCTCTCACAGTCAGGAAGTTCTTCCTCGTGTTCAGACGGAATCTCCTCTCTTGTAGTTTGAAGCCATTGTTCCGCGTCCTAGTCTCCAAGGAAGCAGAAAACAAGCTAATAATCCAGCTCTGCACATATTGGCAACAGAAAACGTGGTGTCCTCCAAATATTTTGGACTATAGCACCAATAAGTCCCAGTGACTGAGATTGTGGAACATTTAGTCCAAAATATTAAGAGGATGTCAAACTGCCTACTATCAGTATAGATTCTCATGAAACAAAGAAACCAGAGAAAATCTCAAAATAGGATGAGATTTTCCCTGGCACAATGGGTTAAACCCTTGTGCTGCTAAACTGCTGACCTGAAGGTTGGCAATTAGAATCTGTGAGACAGGGTGAGCTCCCGTCTGTCAGCTCCAGTTCCTGCCAACCTAGCTGTTCGAAAACATGCAAATTTGAGTAGACAATAGTTATCACTTTGGTGGGAAAAGGCAAAGAGATATTCCAAGCATTCTTTCTGGCCACACAATTGGTGACAACACAGGCTCCTCCGCTTGAAAATGGAGAAAAGCATCTCCTCAGAGTCAGAGATGAGCGCTCCCTCCAGAAGCCAGAAATGAAAGGAGAAGCCTTTGCTTCTGTTTGTGTGTCTCATTGTATATGATTGTAAAGGCTTTGAATGTATGTAAATGCTGTAATGCATTTTGAGTCCCCTAGGAGAGAAGGGTGGAATATAAATAAAGTGTATTATAAAGTGTGTTATATTATTACTAGAAACTATATAAACTTCAGAAAGGATCTCATCAAACAGAGAAACTGGGGAAAACATCAACATAGAATGAGAAACTATGGAAAGTTCATCCTCAAGCCCTCTCACAACTTGATGCTATTTTTTAAAGAACCGGTGACATGATTGGCAAAGGCTTTAAAGAAAAATCAAAAGGGATATTAATTATTTAAAGAGCAATTAGTATTTTTTTAGTTAATACATGCAATTTTCTTCATATACACATAGGAAGCTTTTCACAGAAATACACCACACTACAAATATATTTTGTCACAGCCATTACTAGGTAAGATGTGTAAAGGTTATTAGTCATGAGCATCTTGGCACACTACATTAAAACCTGATCACAGGCCATCGGTCTATACTCCCACATCTACTATTTGTAATCAGAATTGTTCAGCTTAGTTATAATTTAAGAACAAATACCACCCAGGAGAAAAAAACCTGAAGATTATATCTAGACACCAATCTCTATTTATGAACAGTCAAAGACTTTGCTATTATTTCTGTCAAACTGCAGTGGTTTGTAACAAACTACACACTGCAGTGGTTTATGACAAGCTATTGTTTGATGGAGAGCAACACTCCATTTCTCCAGTTAGTGAAGACTATTCCCACCCGATATGTCCTTAGAAGCCAAGAAATCTAGTTCTCATCAACCTGCCCAACCTGAGTACATTTTATACCATCTCCTGATACCGATCTTCATTCTTCTACTAAAATAGTGTTTCTCAACCTGGGGCTCGGGGCCCCGGGGGGGGGGGGGAGGTTACAAAAGGATGTCAGAGGGGTCGCCAAAGACCATCAGAAAAAATAGTATTTTCTGTTGGTCATGTGGGTTCTGTGTGGGAATGTTGGCCCAATTCTATCATTGGTGGGGTTCAGAATGCTGTTTGATTGTAGGTGAACTATAAATCTCAGCAACTACAGCTCCCAAATGTCAAGGTCTATTTCCCACAAAAACCACCAGTATTCGCATTTGGGCATATTGAGTATTTGTGCCAACTTTGGTCCAGATCTATCATTGTTTGAGTCCATAGTGCTCTCTGAATGTAGGTGAACTACAACTCCAAAAATCAAGGTCAATGTCCACCAAACCCTTCCAGTATGTTATGTTGGTCATGGGAGTTCTGTGTGCCAAGTTTGGTTCAATTCCATTGTTGGTGCAGTTCAGAATGCTCTTTGATTGCAGGTGAACTACAAATCCCAGCAACTACAACTCCCAAGTGACAAAATCAATTCCCCCCAACTCCACCAGTATTCACATTTGGGCGTATCGGGTATTTGTGCCAAAATTGGTCCAGTGAGTGAAAATACATTCTGTATATCTGTTATTTACATTACAATTCAAAACAGTAGCAAAATTACAGTTATTTATTTATTTTATTATTCGAACTTATATGCCGCCACTCCCCTGGGGCTCCGAGTGGCTTACAAGAATGACTAAAATCTAACACAATTTAAAAACAATTTAAAAACAGCAATATCAACAATCAAAGGCCTGTCGAAACAGGTATGTCTTACATGCCCTGCGGAAAGCTGGTAAGTCCCGCAAGGCATGGACTTCAGGTGGCAGAGTATTCCAGAGCGATGGTGCCACTGCTGTAAAAGCTCTGCGTCTGGTTGCTGTTAGACGCAAGGTCTTGACACTGGGATTTTCCAATAGATATTGGTCCTCAGAACGGAGGGATCTCTGGGGTTGGTAGGGGGTGAGGTGGTTATGAAGTAGCAACAATTTTTTTTATGGTTGGGGTTCACCACCACATGAGGAACTGTATTAAGAGATCGCAGCATTCCAAAGGTTGAGAACCACTGTACTACAACATCCCAAGTTTAGTTATCAAAATGATAGAAATGCAAATTATAGCCAAAAAAAAAAAAAAAAGAGGAGCAGACAGAGGAATAGCAGAATTAGAAGTAAATCACAATACCTAGAGGAGGGGAAATCATTCAAGGGACTGAGTGTGTTGACTATAGCATGATAAGCATTAAAACCATGTTATTTTAAACCAAGTGGTTTGTTGAGGGA
This sequence comes from Anolis sagrei, assembly GCF_037176765.1. Taxonomy (NCBI): domain Eukaryota; kingdom Metazoa; phylum Chordata; class Lepidosauria; order Squamata; family Anolidae; genus Anolis; species Anolis sagrei. Next base: position 28,163,318 of record NC_090024.1, read on the forward strand.
GGGGGAGAGAGTGAAGATAATTATCAAAGGTCTAATTACTACATATAGTCATGTATAAGTCAATAGCAAGTTTGGGGGCAAAATTATGGCTTATGCAAGTGTCTTATGGTGCCCTGATTTAACCCTCTCCCCTTAATCAGCTAAACTACAAATAACCTAACTGCTTTCAAAACTTTCATAATTTCAAAAGCAGTTGGATTTATGATCTATGAGATAGAATAACAAAATACTAAATCCCATGGACAAATTAAACTAGTTTTGCATGCTTGGAGATTACCATTTTGTCTTGGCCTATCCATTCAGCTTCTTTCACGTGTGAGAACAAAGCTAAGTGTAGTTTTTTGTTTTTTTTTTTAAAAGAACAAAACAGTACAAAAAATAAAATGAAGCACATGCACGACTCATATATCAAAATAAAATATTATTTATAAATGTTTGTACTTCAGATTTTATTGCCATCTATTAGATACCTTTTAGCACAATATTATGATTGCCATGCTGGTGCCCATTTTTAACTATGAGCAGACAGTTCTCATAACCCATTATTTTTCAACCATAAGAATAATGAATTAAAACCACTTCCCTAACTACACTGACATCCTGCTTCTGATGCAGAAAGTGGCAGGGCTCAATTCTACAAAGTGGAAAATCATAGCTTCAGAGAGAGTCTGCTTCCTCTTTTCAGCAAAGAAGAGGAAGAAACTAATATTTATCCTTTTTCAATTCAAAACTAATTGTAGTAGTACATGATTTAAGCACTTTGGGAACTGGTAAAGAGAGGAAGCCACATGATATTGTAATTATGTATTAGTTAGAAGGAATGACCAATGGGACCAAACTTTTGGTCAATAAATTTTGGTCAGTGCAATAAGTGAATACGAAATAATGCAATGACGAATGGAACATCTTTGGATTATGTTTTTGGACTACATAGTTATTTGTTTTAATGTTCAATGTTTTTAACTTCTTGGTTTCTAATATATTTGTTTATGTTATTTGTTTGTATTTGTGTGGCGTCAAATTGTTGCCTAGTTGTAAGGCCTCTCTGAGTCCCCTTCGGGATGAGAAGGGTGAGGTATAAATATGGTAAATAAATAAATACGAAAGTATCTAAAATCACAGTTTGATCCTGTGACTTCCTCTCTCTATATCTAGTTTAAAGGAAACCATTTTTTTTTCAAGTCCTTATGTTGATAAAGAAAGATTTAAACTTCTACTGGTACAATAAACAGAAGGAATATGAGTCTTGCTGTGACTCAATCTCACAAGAAAAAAAACACCAGTTTCATATATATTCCCAAATGCTATGAAATGAAAATCTCAAAGGTTTGTGTTATTGATGATGATGATGATGAAGATTCACGAAATCATGTTGCCTTTTTTCTGGCATGTCAGGTAAACATATTTTATTGTACTGGAACAATAATATTAAGAACCTCTGTAAGACTTTCATGTAGTTAGTAAGACCAGCCAACAGTAAGACCAGCCAAGAGTACTTCCAGAATTCACTGAACAAAACCCTTCATACGTCTTGCATGAATTAACAGATTTCATAAGTGAGGTTGTGCAAATATAACTATAGTTTGTAGAAGTTATGAGCAGCAAGGAACTGGGATCTCACTCACACGTATCTCCCCTGCCCCAAAGCTACTTGACTCCCATGACCTAGACATTTAGTTAGAACACAAGAATTATACACGTAGGCCCAATCTATTCAATACAATCTCTATGAAGATCTTTGTAATCTGGTTTACAAAGAAAGTCACACTGACACTCATCAGCTTGTCAAAGAACAAGCCTGTGCAGTACAAATATAAAACTGAACTACACTAGTCTTCTTACATTTATGCTATTATGTTGTAAATTTAGTTAATTTAAAAGCACCTAATTTAAAGAAAAAAACTATTTTAAAAGAAAGAAGTATATATTATGTTGACACTGGGTCATTGACTCGGGCATACAATGCTTACTGAAACAGTGAAGCACACAAAATTAATGTTCCGACTCATTATAATGCTTCCAGAACACATACACACAATAATAAATCCAACAACTGCACAGTATCAGACCAATTTTGCTTGAATCTGAAATGTTTGTTTCAAATGCATACTCAGAAAGCCCCTACTTCTCCTATGAGATCACATCACTGGCCTATTTGGCTCAATATATTGGATTAATACACTATATATCTGTTTGTTTTTTCAGGTTTCAGGTAGAAGACCTTCTAAGCCTCATTGGAGACGCCAAGAATTGAACAAGCAAAAGCTATGCTCTCAACAACGTTAAATGATTTATGTTCCTTTACTATTTTCAAAGAGTAGCATCTAATTCTTTGTAAAGCTTATAAAAATATATATTTAGAAAGCATGAGATAATTTGGAAAAAACAATTAGTATAGGAGCTTCTGTAACGAACTCATTTGAAGTTGAAATCTGATGTTAGCAGATAAAAAGTTCAGAAGGGTTTGCTACTTGAAAGCATATTTTACTTAGGGAGAAATAAATGAAGTACAGTTGTAGAAGGTACGCATTTCGAACTTGATCTGTGGTAGTCAAGAGATCAACATTACTAAATCTTGAGAAGTACGCCTGTACACACAATACACACAAGCACATTCATGGATGTCTGAATCAGTGGAGAGCACTGAACCATAGAGCACTAATATTGGCACCATAGGTAACAGAAACCACGAAATGTGAACCATGGATGATGAAGACTTCACAACATTTGGGGGAATGCAGCTGACTGGGGGAAATTGAAACCATGGAAAGTGGGCCCAAGGTTGTGGGAGGGGGGTAACAGTATCATATAGTGGGCCTTCCAGTCCAACCTCTTGCCATCTGAAAGTGTTTCAAATACGTCATCCCAGTAAAATGTTAACATTCCTTGAAGAATAATTTACTAACATACAGCATTTTAGCATGCCATATAAAAATTCAGTACAGTTTATAGCATAAAGTTAAAAATGTAGTATCCTTAACAATAAAAGGTGCTACGACACACAACCTGAGAAAATGAGGATTAAAGGTGGACCAAAACATCTCAATGGTCGGAATGAATTTATAAAGAGCAACAAAAGTCAATTCCTTTTGAGTTCTACAGTATCCAAGTTTACTGTAGAAACAAAAGAACCTTATTCAGAGTGCAAATGAGAGAGAAAACAACCTATTTAGGTGATGACTAAAATAAAATCAGAGACTTTTAGGCACATACGCAAGGACAATATCTTACATTTAAAAGCATTTCATTTATTCCAAGGGTGGGATTTTATCTACAGGTTCTTGCTTCTAAAAGTTCTAATTTCTTGCATGTGAAGTCTTTAATATTTGCCCAAAGGGTGCCCCTGGTGGCGCAGCAGGTTAAACCGCTGAGTTGCTGAAAGTGCTGACCGGAAGGTCGGCTGTTCAAATCTGGAAAGCAGGGTGAGCCCCAGCTTCTACCAACCTAGCAGTCTGAAAACATGCAAACATGCAAATGTGAGTGTGTCAATAGGTACCACTCCAGTGGGAAGGTAATGGCGCTCCATACAGTCATGCTGCCCACATGACCTTGGAGGCGTCTAAGCTCTTCAGCTTAGAAATGGAGATGGGCACCAACCCTCAGAGTCAGACACTACTAGACTTAATGTCAAGGGGAAACCTTTACCTTTGGGGGAGGGGGGGGGGACACACCAGAAGAGCAAGGTGGTATACAGTTGTCAAGGGAACACTTTCTATCTCCTTAACTGTAATATCTTTTAAAAGCCTGTAAAATTAAAACTTAAAGAAAGAGATGCTCAGGAAGGGAAATGGAATTAAAATGTGTAGTGGACCTTTCTAACATCTATAATGTGCTCAAAAGTATGCATGTGTATCACATAGTTACTGCTTTCCTGACCTTTCCAACCCTTTACTCCGAAATGCCTATAGCCACAATATACTACAACTCAACTCCTGCCCTTTCTGTCCCCTCTTGCCCATCTTCACAATTATAATGAGATCAGAAGTGACAGAGAAGACTCTATTGCTCTTTAACCAACAAGGTTTTTTTTTTCTTCCGCATATACTTTTAACTTTGCTTTTCCAAATTCTCCTTGAAAAGAAAAAAATTCTGGCAAATTCCAGATTCTTTATGGCTGAATGATAAGCTGCATCTGCCAAAAGCAGAAGCACAACTGTTAAAGGTGGCAGGAGCCCTGCTGTCCTTTGCATCTGTTCATTGTGTCCTTGCTCTTATTCCTCCCTTTTTTCTTCTCTCTGAAAAAATACTGCCCTGATAAATGATAAGTTTTGCTGACCAGAGTAAGCAAAAAGTTAAGCCATTTCAAGGCAACTTCCTATCAACTCAAGGCCAGGGCCTTGTGTGTTTATTTTGGAAACACATACTTCAAATGAACACAGGAATATGTTACTTCTGAATATGTATGCACTACTGCTGAACAGCAGTGATCCTTGAGTCATGGGGAAGGATAGCCAACACTCCTGATAGACAGGAGCCAAATTTAAAATGATCTTAACAGATTAGAGAGGCCAAAACTAACAAAATGAAGTTCAACAAGAACAAATGCACAATACTCCACTTAGGCACAAAAAATGAAATGCAAAGATACTGAAAGGGGGATGCCTGGCTTGACAGCAATACACGTGAAAAAGATATTGGGAGTCCTTGTGGACAAGTAAAATATGAACCAACGTGATGTGGCAGCTAAAAAGCCTGCATAAATAGGAGTACAGTGCCTAGATCCAGGGAAGTAATGCTACCCCTCTATTCTGCCTTGGTTAGACCACATCTGGAATACTGTGCCCAGTTCTGGCCACTGCAATTGAAGGAAGATGTTGACAAGCTGGAATGTGTCGAGAGCTAGGTGACTAAAATGATCAAGGGTCTGGAAAACAAACCCTATGAGGAACAGCTAAAAGAGCTGGTCATGTTTAGCCTGCAGGAGAGAAGACATAATGAGGGCCATGTATAAATATGTGAGGGAAAGTCATAGGGAGGGAAGAGCAAACTTGTTTTCTGCTGCCCTGGATACTAGGACGCAAAATAATGGCTTCAAATTACAGGAAAGGTGATTCCACCTGAACATCGGGAACAACTTTCTAATTGTGAGAACTGTTCAGCAGTGGAACTCTCTGCCTCAGCGTATGGTAGAGGCTCCTTCTTTAGAGGCTTTTAAGCAGAGGCTGGATGGCCATCTGTCTGGGGTCCTTTGAATGTGATTTTCATGTTTCTTGGCAGGGAGTTGGACTGGATGGCCTATGAGGTCTCCTCCAACTCTATGATTCTATCTATCTACGGGTAATTCCTGCAGGTTTCAATGGGACCTACCAAACATGCTGATGTGTGGCAGTATTAATTTTAAATATGGAAGACAGTTTCTAGGGTTTGTGCACTGGGACAGCAGCTCGAAATAACCAGCCATGGACAAGGTGATCTCTTCTGTGCTATGCACAAAGCATAAATATGTGGGGAGAAGGGTTCACCTTCCTTTCATCAAAGAGAAGGCAGTTGCCATTAACTTGTAAAAGCAGGCAACTGAGAAGTAATCAGAAGGAACAATCATCTCCAAGGTGTGTCCTCACCATCTGGGACATGCAATAAAGAAATGGCATGTCTGGCTGCTCTGAGGGAAAATAGTTAAGGCAGTAAAACAGCTACTCCTGCCTCTGCCTACCTATTTCCTCTTTCAATCTTTCTCTCTGGGAATCACAGCAAGGGGTCCTGGGTGCAGAAGGGCCCCCAAAACCTATTTGTTCCTTAAGAAACAGCTGGCATGTTAGCCGTCATTTCTTTTTGCTTACTTGTCGCCTCTCTCTGCATACAGGACCCACTAGGCTCAATCACCACCACCACTCTGACCAGAAGTGAAGCTAAGAGTCTATGCAAGAACAGCCTCCTCATTACTTCCACTAGATAATGTTGTGATGAGTACTGGGGCCAGAAAATCCAAGTCCTTATGTTTAATCCCCCAACAGCAAACAAGCAGAGGTTGCAATTAATAATCCTGCAAGGATTTTCTCTTACTCAAGATCATGCCAGGACCGGACCAAGGCAGTGACATCTCCGGCCCATTCCCTGTTCAGATATCAGCCAGCACGCCAACGCCTTAAATCAAGAAACGGTTTTCTAAGATCTGCAGAGATACTTGCAGGAACACCTCAGCAAATGAGAGTCCAAAAGTGGCAGGCTAAAACCCGGAACTTCAAGCCATGTCTGATACCAAATGAGAGACTCCCTTCTGGGCACACAGAAGACTGGGCGACTTGGAAGGCTCTGAACAGACTACACCAGGGGTCCTCAAACTTTTTAAACAGAGGGCCGGGTCCCTCAAAATGTTGGAGGGCCAGATTATAATTTGAAAAAAAAACCCATGAATGAATTCCTATTTATTTATTTATTTGTTGTGTCAGGAGTGACTCCTGGTGTGAGAGAATTGGCCGTCTGCAAGGACGTTGCCCAGGGGACGCCTGGATGATTTGATGTTTTTATCATCCTTGTGGGAGACTTCTCTCATGTCCCTGCATGAGGAGCTGGAGCTGATAGAGGGAGCTCATCTGCCTCTCCCTGGATTTGAACCTGCGACCTGTCAGTCTTCAATCTTGCCGGCACAGGGGTTTAACCCACTGTGCCACCGGGAGCTCCTATGAATTCCTATGCACACTGCACATACCTTATTTGTAGTGCAAAAAAACCCCACTTAAAAACAATACAATAATTACAATGAAGAAAAATTATAACAAATATAAACTTAGTAGTCTTTCAGTGGGAAGTGTGGGCCTGGTTTTTGGCTAATGAGATAGGATTGTTGTTGTGTGCTTTCAAGTCGTTTCAGACTTAGGTTGACCCTGAGCGAGGGCTGGGTAAATGACCTTGAAGGGCCATATCCGGCCCTCGGGGCCTTAGTTTGAAGACCCCTGGACTACGCTCTGGCACCACGAGATGTGGAGCCAATCTTAAGAAATGGGACCACAAAGTGGAGTCCACAACATGCAAGTGTGGAGAACAGCAAACCACAAACCACCTATTACAATGCAGTCTGAGCCCTGACACATGCACAATGTTTTTAAGTGTTATAGCAACACCACGGGCACTCCAAGTGGCCAGCTACTGGTTAAAGGACATTTAATATAATACCAAGTTTTTAAACTTTATGTTTTTTTTTTTAAAAAAAACATTGCAACTGTACCCTTGGTACATTCCTGATATGTTAAATAAATAAATAAATAAATAAATATGCCAGGACCAATCCTTCTTGCTATGACACCCTCACCTCTCCACTCACAGTAGATCCTTCCAAGATATGAGAGTAAATGATCCACCCTGCTTTACTGCTAAAAGAGAGCAATTGAGCAATCAGAGAAACAGCAGCTTCTCCTTCAAGATATAGTCTCTACTTCACTCTGCATTCGGCACTGAAAGGAGAATTAGGTTTGATAGCTCCAGTCCACATTGATGGGCCATCCAGAAGAAGGTTGAGGAACCCGAGCCTTCCCTGATGTAGATGGATGACTACTTCTGTCATTCCTTACCATTATCAAGACTGACTCAAAACATCAAGAATTGAAAGTCCAGAAATAAAGTCACCTGCCCTTAGTATAAGAGATGTAAATGAAGTGGTTGCTCCTGATTCAAAACCCATCTATACCTCCCTCTCATGCTAACCTTTTGGGAAAAATCACATAAAGAGACTAGCAAGAACATCAACAAGTTTTTGTTGATATATTTTCTGACTTGAATATACTAAGGTAAATTTTCTTAGGTAAGGAATACTCAAGAGATGATTTTGGTGGTTCCGAGATCTGAAATATAGCCTAAAGCGCCTGGAATTCATTGGTGATCTCCCATCTAAGTACTAATCTGGGTTGGCCCTGCTTAGCTTCCAAGATCAGATGTGATTTTGTGAATTTATGGCATTTAGCTCACATGTTGTGTTTACCCCAGAACATTTTCGCTCAGCACCCAGTATGATCAGAAATTTAAATACCAGCTCCACAAACTGATTTATTCTAACTGAGGGGCATATAACACAGTCCACACTCAGATAATATGGTTTTTTCTGCCTTAATATTCTAAGTTATGTGGCTTTTGCTTTTTTTTTTTTTTTTTTTTTTTGCATGACAGGAACGACTTGAGAAACTGCAAGTCACTTCTGGTGTGAGAGAATTGGCCGTCTGCAAGGATGTTGCACAGGGGGCGCCCAGATTGTTGATGTTTTACCATCCTTGTGGGAGGTTTCTCTTGTGTCCTCGCATGGGGATCTGGAGCTGACAGAGGGAGCTCTCCCTGGGATTTGAACCTCCAACCTGTCAGTTTTCAGTCCTGCTGGCACAATGGGTTAACCCATTGTGCCACCGGGGACTCCTATTATCTGCTTTGAACTGGAATACATGGCATTGTGGACTGAAGCCACTTCCATATAGCTGAAGAAAACCCCACATTATCTGCTTTGAACTGGAGTATATGGCAGTGTGGACTCAGGGCCCTTCCACACAGCCCTATAACTCAGAGTGAAGAGAGAAGGGGCCAGGGGACATTCCATCTTGTCTCCTGCATATGTCATCAGCTGGGGACCCCTCCCACCAGTAACAACTGCTGCTCTGGGCCAGAGTGAAGAGAGAGGGGGGCAGAAGACAGTTCCACCTTGTCTCCTGTGCTATTCTAATAATATAATATAATATATTGTATATTACATATTTTATATTATAATGCAATGCAATATAATACTAATACTACTACTAATAAATTATAATTATATATTACATATAATATTACAATATAATGGTATAGTACAATATAGTAATATTTAATACTGATATTGTACTATGCTAATAATATAATATACTAGCCATCCCCTGCCACGCGTTGCTGTGGCCCAGCCTGTGCATATGTGTTTTGTGTGTGTCTATATGTGTATATTTGTGTATATGTGTGGTTTTGCGCATGTGTTGTAATGTGTTTTTTTTTTTTTGCTTTTTAAGTCTCATCCGCAGTGTTTTTCAGTGTTTTTATGAGTGATGGTCACTTGTTGGCCTGACACGTGTATTGTGTCCAAATTTGGTGTCAATTCGTCTAGTGGTTTTTGAGTTATGTTAATCCCACAAACAAACATTACATTTTTATTTTTATAAATGAAATCCTGCAGCCAAGAAATGAGCAGAAACCTAAGGGTGCATCTACACTATAGAATGAATGCACATATTTGTGTATATGTGGCTTTGTGCATACGTTATAATGTATTTTCTATTTATTTATTTTTTGGTTTTTCTTGTCTCTTCTGCTGTGTTTTTCAGTGTTTTTATGAGTGATGGTCACTCATTGGCCTGATACATGTTTTGTGTCCAAATTTGGTGTCAATTCCTGCAGTAGTTTTTGAGTTCTATTAATCCCAAACTAACATTACATTTTTATTTATATTGATGTAATGCAATATAAAACTACTAATAATGTGATATTATAATTATACATTTATATTACATGTAATATTACAATATAATGGTATTGTACAATATAGTAATATTTAATATTGATATTGTACTATGCTAATAATATAATATATTGTATGTATGTGTGTGTGTGTGTGTGTATATATATATGTCCCCTGACATTAAGTCCAGCCATGTCTGACTCTGGGGTGTGGTGCTAATCTCCATTTCTAAGCCGAAGAGCCAGCGTTGTCCGTAGACACCTCCAAGGTCATGTGGCCGGCATGACTGCATGGAGCGCCGTTACCTTCCCGCCGGAGCGGTACCTATTGACCTACTCACATTTGCATGTTTTCGAACTGCTAGGTTGGCAGAAGCTAGGGCTGACAGCGGAAGCTCACACCGCTCCCCGGAATCGAACCTGCGACCTTTCGATCAACAAGCTCAGCAGCTCAGTGCTTTAACCCACTGCGCCACCGGGGGCTCTAAACTATATTATATTTTTTTTTATTTATTTATTTATATATATATATATATATATATATATCTTGTAAACAGCTCTGAGTCCTCTTCGGGATGAGAAGGGCGGCATATAAATCTCATAAATAAATAATATCAAGGCAGAAAATCTCGCAATATATGCATTGAACTGGGTTATCTGAGTCCGCACTCATATAATGTGGGATATTCTGCCTTGATATCCTGGGAGATAGGGCTGTGTGGAAGGGCCCCCAGATAACCCAGTTCAGATATTGTGGAATTTTCTGTCTTAATATCCTGGGATATAGGGCTGTGTGGAAGGACCCCCAGATAACCCAGTTCTGATATTGTGGGAGTTTTTGCCTTGATATCCTGGGATATAGGGCTGTGTGGAAGGTCCTCCTGATAACCCAGTTCAGATACTGTGGGATTTTTTGCCTTGATATCCTGGGATATAGGGCTGCCTTGATATGCTGGGATATAGGGCTGTGTGGAAGGGTCATGAGTGTGGACTCGGATAACCCACTTCAAAGCAGATATTGTGGGGTTTTTTGCCTTGATATCCCGGGATATAGGGCTGTGTGGAAGGGCCTTGAGTGTGGACTCGGATAGCCCACTTCAAAGCAGATATTGTGGGGGTTTCTGCCTTGATATCCCGGGATACAGGGCTGTGTGGAAAGGCCTTGAGTGTGGACTCAGATAACCCACTTCAAAGCAGATATTGTGGGATTTTCTGCCTTGATATTCAGTGACATAAGGCTGTGTGGAAAGGCCCTCAGATAACCCACTTCGAAGCAGATATTGTGGGATTTTCTGCCTTGATATCCTGGAATATATGGCTGTGTGGAAGGGCCTTGAGTGTAAACTCAGATAACCCACTTCAAAGCAGATATTTGGGATTTTCTGTCTTGATATTCAGTGACATAGGGTTGTGTGGAAAGGCCCTCAGATATAGGGCTGTGTGGAATGACCTCCAGATAACCCAGTTCAGATATTGTGGGATTTTTGCCTTGATATCCTGGGCAGTGTGGAAGGGCCTTAGGTCAACAGTTCAGAAGGCAACCACTATGGATTTGCCAGCTGGACAGGTAAAGAGGCTTCCCCAATTCCCCTTCCAGCTAAGGGTGCACCTAAGCTTGGGCCCTCCAGGTGTTTTGGACTCCAACTCCCACAATTCCTAACAGCCTGCCGGCTGTTAGGAATTGTGGGAGTTGTAGTCCAAAACACCTGGAGGGAGGGCTGAAGTGTGCTGCTCAGGCCTGGTGCGGACGCCCTCCTCCCTTCTGCCCCTGCCCTACCGAGTGGAAGAGGGGGAGGCTCCTCCTCGTGGAGGGAGTCCTGGAAGCGGACTTGGCGGGGGACCCCGGCGCCCCACAAACGGCTAGCCGTGCCCCGCAGCAGCCGGCCGCCTTTGCCCGTGAAGGTGGTCAGGTACTCCATCGGCCACGCTGAAGAGGAGGAGAAGCAGCAGCAGCAGCAAGCGAGGAGGACGTCGAGGCCAGCTCAGGCTGAGCCGAAGGGGCTTCTTCGCGGGGGCGCCTCTGATTGGCTGCGAGGGAAAGGCGCTTCCGTGCGTCCCAGGAACGAACGGACGGCGAAAACTTGGGCAAGAAAGTTGGAGGCAGGCCCCGCCTCGAGGCGCTTAAAGGGAAAGAGAGGCTTTCAAAGCACAGGGAGGGAGACTTCCGCAAACACACAAGCCACGCACGTCTATTAGGCACACACCCTTCACTTCACACTGGGAGAGAAGTGTTGCCAAATTGCAAAGGAGGAGTTTAAGGGAAGTTTACAAGCCTCTATTTCAGCACAAGGATAATATAACCACCAGAAAATCCCACAATATCTGCTTTGAAGTGTGTTATCTGAGGGCCTTTCCACACAGCACTATATCCCAGGATATCAAGGCAGAAATCCCCACAATATCTGCTTTGAAGTGGGTTATCTGAGTCCACACTCAAAGCCCTTCCACACAGCCCTGTATTCCAGGATATCAAGGCAGAAAATCCCGCAATATCAGCTTTGAACTGGGTTATCTGAGGGCCTTTCCACACTGACCTATGTCACTGAATATCACTCCTTCCACACAGCCCTATATCCCGGATATTGAGGCAGGAAAATCTCACAATATTTGCTTTGAAATGGGTTATCTGAGGGCCTTTCCACACAGCCATATGTCCCAGGATATCAAGGCAGAAAATCCCACAATATCTGCTTTGAAGTGGGTTATCCAAGTCCACACTCAAGGTCTTTCCACACAGCCCTATATCCCAGGATATCAAGGCAGAAAATCCCACAATATCTGCTTTGAAGTGGGTTATCAGAGGGCCTTTCCATACAACCCTATGTCACTGAATATCAAGGCAGAAACCCCCACAATATCTGCTTTAAACTGAGTTATCTGAGTCTACACTCAAGGCCCTTCCACACAGCCATATATTCCAGGATATCAAGGCAGAAAATCCCACAATATCTGCTTTGAACTGGATTATCTGAGTCCACACTTAAGGCCCTTCCACACAGCCCTATATCCCAGGATATCAAGGCAGAAAATCCCACAATATCTGCTTTGAACTGGGTTATCCGAGTCCACAGTCAAGGCCCTTCCACACAGCCCTATATCCCAGGATATCAAGGCAGAAAATCCCACAATATCTGCTTTGAACTGGGTTATCCGAGTCCACACTCAAGGCCCTTCCACACAGCCCTATATCCCAGGATATCAAGGCAGAAAATCCCACAATATCTGCTTTGAACTGGGTTATCCGAGTCCACACTCAAGGCCCTTCCACACAGCCCTATATCCCAGGATATCAAGGCAGAAAATCCCACAATATCTGCTTTGAAGTGGGTTATCTGAGTACACACTCAGGACCCTTCAACATAGCCTGATGTCACTGAATATCAAGGCAGAAAATCCCACAAGATCTGCTTTGAACTGGATTATCTGAGGGCCCTTCCACACGACCCTATATCCCATAATATCAGGGCAGAAAATGTAATACAATTGTCTGGTTGCCACTGACACAATAAATAAATAAATAAATAAATAAATAAATAAATAAAGGCAGAAAATCCCATATTATCTGAGCGTAGTCGCAACTAATCCATTCAAAGTAGATATTTTGGGATTTTCTGCCTTGATATTCTGGGATATAGGGCTGTGTGAAAGGGCCCTGGTTTAGAGCTTCCTTCCACACAGCTCTATGTCCCAGAATATCATGGCAGAAAATCCCATAATATCTGCTTTGAACTGGGTTAACTATGTCCACACTCAGGGCCCTTTCACACAGCCCTATAACCCAGAAAATTGAGGCAGAAAATCCCACTATATCTGCTTTGAAGTGGGTTATCTGAGTCCAGACTCAGGGCCCTTCGACACAGCCCTATGTCACTGAATATCAAGGCAGAAAATCCCACAAGATCTACTTTGAAGTGAGTTATCTGAGGGCCCTTCCACACAGACTTATGCCACAACATATTGAGGCAGAAAATCCCACATTATCTGAGTGTAGACACAAATAATCCAATTCAAAGTAGATATTGCAGGTTCAAATCTGGGGAGCAGGATGAGCACCTGCAGTTAGCCCTAGCGACTGCCAACCTAGCAGTTTGAAAACATGCAAATGTGAGTAGGGCAATAGGTACCACTCTGGTGGGAAGGTAACAGTGCTCCATACAGTCATGCTGGCCACATGACCTATGGACAATGCCGGCTCTTCGGGTTAGAAATGGAGATGAGCACCAACCCCCAGAGTCTTAATGTCAGGGGGAAACCTTTACCTTTCCTTTTTTTAATCTTACGTTGCATAAAGATCAACAAATTATATATTTTACCCAGTTGGTGGCTCCTCACATGAAGTCTAGTTCACTTGGATTTTTGAAAAACTATCTTACTTTTTATTCATTTGGGAAATTCCAAATTTTAACTCAAAAATCTCAAACCACTTACTCAGTGGTTGTTCCGGTGAGATGAATTAAGCCCCATCTTTGTAAGTGTATCCATACAATACAAATAATAAAAGATCAATAACATATGGAGGAATTTAGAGATGTATAGTTCTAGCTGACATCCATGTGAAGTAAAGTCCAAAAGGAAAAAAGAAGAAACCACAACATAATTTGAGACAGCTTTCTCATCTGCTTTACAAAACACATTTGTTTCAAAGACACATCTCTTTGTATCTTGTAAGTCACTCAAATAGAATTCTACTAATACAACAACGTTTTAGCTTTCCCCAAATTTGACATGAATAGTCACTGCGTTGTTTGTAGAACATATGAAGGGTTGTTTAATTTTATCTATTCTGCAAAATAACAAAAAAGAGGAACTGCTGACAACCTAGTTTAATCAACCACAAGACAGATGGTAACGAACTGAAAACATGAAAGGTTCATAACTGGTTTTAAAATGTGATTCTTTGGAGTAAAATTTGAAATAAGGGCATCAATATGTTGACTGGAAGTTGAGCAATTCATGTTCAAATCCCAATAATAATAATAATAATAATAATAATAATAATAAGCCTGAAAAGGTTACAGAAAATGAACACGTCAAACTACTGTGGGACTTCCGAATTAAGACAGACAGAGTTTTGGAGCGCAATACTCCTGACCTCACAATCGTGTTAAAATACAAAATATGGATTGTTGATGTGGCAATCCAAAGCAACAGCAAGATTGAAACAACTGGAAAAGCTGACATGATACAAGGATTTAAAGACTGAACTGCAAAGACTCTGGCACAAGTCAGTAAAGGTGGTCCCAGTGGTGATCGGCATACTGGGTGCAGTGCCTAAAGACCTTGGCCTGCACTTAAATACCCTCCGCCAGCTGCAAAAGGCCACCTTACTGGCATCTGCACATATTATTCGCCAATACATCATGTAGTCCTAGATACTTGGGAAGTGTCCGACATGTGATCCAATACAACAGCCAGCAAAGTGATCTTGTCTGCTGTGGACTCATTTTGTTGTGTTTCAAATAACAACAACAACAATAATTTTATTTCTTGCTTGCCTCTTTTCATGGCTTGAGATAGGTTACAGCATTACATAAACAAACACATAATCATTTTAAAACACTCCATAAAATACAAATATTAAAACATTCCTCCATAAAATACGTATCAAAACACACAAAACAAAAATCAGGAATACAGTGGAGTTTAAAATTCACCATCAAAACCGTCTGAGTCATCACTGGATGACCTTATAGCCTGGTTGGATATACTTTGCATGGTTATTAGAGCTGTGCAAGTCTGTAAGTCATTACTGTTTCAGCAAATTTCGTGCATACGGCTCGATTTACGAACCAGGAATCACCCATATTTGAACCCAGACAGAACAAAACTGCCTGAAATTTCATTAAAAGTTTGTAATTTTTCGTAAGTTGCTGCTATAATGATTCAGCTTGTTTTGCAAACGTAAGCAAATTCTTCTTGGAGGTACAGCCATACATACTCCATCACATGCTCTCCTCAGCGTATCAGGGCTGAGGGAGAAAGAGGTGGCAGAACCCTGACTAGCATCTTCCACCAACGAAGCTCATGGCCTCATCATTCCAAGAGAGGGGATAGTGTGTATTTGCTCCTATGTATTTGCTTTTGCAACCATTGCTTTTCATTACTAGCTTAAGCTTAGCCACAGCAATCCTTTTAGGATCATTTTCTTCACATGTGTGTGGGTTTTCCATTTACTAGAATTCATTTTTGGGTGTTTACCATTGACTGAGGGTTCATTTAGAGAGTAACTCAGCCAAGATGCTAAAATTGAAAAAGAAATCCCTAATAATCAGTGGATGTGCAAATCTTTCTGAAACTTTTGAGGAATTATGCCCTGGTTATGTTGTGTCATTGTAGAGAAATTCAAGGAAACAGCTCTTGTAAGGTTTTAAAAAAAGGTTATTCATAAAATACTTTAAAATCCCCCAAAATCAGTGGATGAATGAAATGTTCTGAAACTTGGGGGGGGGGGGGGAAGAGAAGTTGCCCATTGGTAGGGAGAAAATCCTTTTTTGGTGGAATGCTACTTTAAATTGAGAAAAAAGAGTACTTTTAACAAAAATGTGCATCTCAGATTGATGTTGACAACTTCTGTGCTGTTTTGCTTAAAGCATTTGGTCAGCCCTTATGACTATTGTCAATGATGTGTGAATTATTGTGGAACTACTGAAACATTTCCAAATAGTTATGTTGGTGGTTATGAATTATGTTCCCAATTTAACATTATCAAGTTAATTTTCAAACCTAACATTCTAAGCTCAGGGCTATGTACAGGAAAACTCAATGAAATCCATGCAAACAACACTGTAAACAAACAACCATTTTAAAATCAATTATAAGGCTTTGCAAAGCAAAACAATTTCAAACAACTAATACACAGGTCAGAATGCACCATAAAACAAAGTTCAATGAATGGCAATAGAGCATTGTTGTAAACCTTAGAAAAAAGCAACTCGAAACAAACAAAACCCGTTTGAAGGCATCTACTGTAGGAATTGTACTTGTTCTGGCTCAGATTACCTGTCCAAACATATCTCCCTCTATGAACCACCTCAGAGGTTAAGATCTTCTGGGGAGGCTCCTTTCTCGGTCCCACCTCCTTCACAGTGAGGCTGGTGGGAATGAGAAACAAGGCCTTCTCAGTGGTGGTCCCTCGGCTGTGGAACTCCCTCCTGACCTTTACAAAGAAGCTGAAAACATGGCTAAGGGACCAAGCCTTTGGAGAACAGTCAGTGCAATAGGCAGCTATGAAGTATGTGCAACACGATTGGAATGGTTCCTGGATTATGGCTTTGGAGTTTTTGTGATTTTTATAGCTGATTTTAATGGATTAATATGTTATGGATTTTCATTTTTTATTGATTTTAATGTATGCATATATTTTATTTCTATGTTTTGTTTGTATGGCATTGGATATTGCCAATTTGGAAGCTGCTCAGAGTCCCCTTCAGGGTGAGATAGAGGAGGGTGAAACATAGTAAATAAATACACAGGTAAGTCAATAGGTATGGAGTTCCATAATAATGAATAATAATTCATATTTATTATAATCTATGAACCAAATAGATTTTATAGTATTTTCAATATGCAATTTCTAGGATGATGACTTTGGTGAGTTGGGAGATGGCTGAATGAAAGTGTTTGTTAAATTAATCTGGTCCCAAGCTATTCAGTTTCAAAGGTTAAAAGCAAGCTCTCTGAACTAGACATGAAACCCACCAGCAACAAGTGCTAAGTGATTTCCAGGGTTATTCCCCCTTTTTAGTAATTGACAGCTAGGTTGGGCACAGCAGAACTTGAGGTTACCTCAGCAAATATAATGAGAATATAAGCTCCTGCAGAACAGTAGGAACAGAAGGGAACAATCCATAATTCCTTTCACACCTATCAGTTTTCACCGACATATGACCATCTTTGGCTTACTTCTACTTCCATATCTGGCTAAGAAAAACATTGAAAAGTACGTACAAAGGGAGAACTGTTTCACCAGTATTGAATTGGAAAGATTAAACAAATAAGAGTCTCTTTATGATATGTACTTCCACCTTTTGTTTAACTATAATATGATTGAAGTTAATTTTGGCAGAAAACAGCTTCTTTTGATATGTTATTGGATTAGGGTGGTTCCTTCCTCGTAACAAAAAATGAAATACCCCCAAATTATAGGATAAATTGTGTAAAAAGGAAATAGGGAAAATTATTTTTAAAACCATGGAGACTTAAGGTAGGAAAAAGTAAAACCATACCACAGCATGTGGAGGTGACCTGTAATTACTTTGGGGACAAATGTGATGCCAATAGAAATAAGTGCTAATTGCAGCAGTGAATACCAGGCAAAATGCCAGTAGATGCTGTGAGAGCTTTCTGAGAATTCAACTTGCACACATGGCTGCTAAATCAGTCGTGAGCCTCTATTGAGGCACTCCTGCCAAAATCCAGTGATACTCGTGAGCTCCAGGAAAACATGGTGCCAAGCAAGAGTGCCTTATGTCTCTCTCATTTATTAAATCTGAATTAGATCTTAAATGTGAGAAGTCTACAGCAGAAGCATATCCCTCTGGGCATCCAATCATATGCCCAGAGCTGCATCCATGTGATGGGATTTTTTTTGATGTTGTTTATTCGTTCAGTCGCTTCTGACTCTTGGTGACCTCATGAACCAGCCCACACCAGAACTCCTTGTCAGCTGTTACCACCCCAAGCTCCTTCAGAGTCAAGCCAGCCATTTCAAGGATACTATCCATCCATCTTACCTTTGGTCAGCTCCTCTTCTTTTTCCTGCCATTTCCCCCACCATTATTGTCTTCTCTAAGCTTTCCTGTCTTCTTGTGATGTGGCCAAATACTTCATTTTTGCCTCTAATATCCTTCCCTCCAATGAGCAGTTGGGCTTTATTTCCTGAAGTATGGACTGGTTGGATCTTCTCGCGGTCCAAGGCACTCTCAGAATTTTCCCCCAACACCACAGTTCAAAAGCATCTATCTTCCTTTGCCCAGTCTTCCTTATGGTCCAGCTCTCACATCCATAGGTTACTACAGGAATACCATTGCTTTAACTATGCAGATCTTCGTTGCCAGTGTGATGTCTCTACTCTTCACTATTTTATCGAGATTGGTCATTGCTCTCCTCCCAAGAAGTAAACGTCTTCTGCAGTAATCTTTGTACCAAGAAATAGAAAGTCTGTCACTGTCTCCACGTTTTCTCCCTCTATTTGCCAGTTATCAATCAGTCTGGTTGCCAGAATCTTGGGGTTTTTTTATGTTTAACTGCAACCCAGCTTTTGCACTTTCTTCTTTCACCTGGATTAGAAGGGTCCTCAGCCTCTTAATTTTTATAGGACTTCAACAAGTCTGAGTTCCTTCATTCTCTACTGATGGTCCTTAAGCAAGTAAGTCAACTCTCGAGGGCCTGCCACACTGCCATATAACCCAGAATATCAAGGCAAAATAGCCCACAATATCTACTTTGAACTGAGTTATCTGAGTCTACACTGCTATATATCCCAGTTGAAAGTGGATAATGTAGGATTTTATTCAGCTGTGTGGAAGGGGCCTCAGAAAACTATAACTGAAGACCTTTCTCTTCTTTCTGGCCAACCCAGTCAATTTTAAATTGAATTTTAACTTGTATGTTGTTAGTATTGATGTCAACCTTAATTATATCTATTTTGATATATGCATCTTAATGACACTGTATTTGTCTGTCTGTTTTAACATGTTGTATCCCACCTTGAAAAAAAAGTATGTGGGTAGTGCTGCGCCAGAGTAAAGGACAACCCACCAAGAACATATATAAACTAGGAGACCTATTTGCTGCAAGGTCCAAGCAAGCTGGCTAGACCTGGATTGTCGCATTAGTGTGTACAACAAGGTTCCTGTATCTCAGGCCTTGCCCATGAGCCTTATGATCTTAGTATTTTCCCGAAATACTGGTCTTCCAGGTGTTTCAGAATCCCTGGCCATTGCTTAAAGTAGCTGAGGTTTCTGTGAATTGACATCCAAAACATCTGGAAGACCAGTGCTTGGGCATTCCTGGCCTAGAACCTCTTCTCCAGTCCTCAGGCATTTAGTTTTTAAAAATCCGAGAGTTCACCTCTGTAGAACTCTCTCGGTCCTCCAGTGTGTTGGAGGACCCAGAATTTCTGAGACAGACCATACTAATCAGATCAGTGAATGATCAAATCTGCAAAATAGAGAGCCTAGTGTATTTCCTCTGTTATATTGCAAATTAAAATTTCTTTATCCTATTTTTTAATGTAAACATGTTTCAAAATCAAAATTGCTAGCACAAATCATTTAAATAAATCTAGTAATACTCTTAGAATCTGTCATCGAAGACTTTCATGGCTGGAATAACTGGGTTGCTGTAAGTTTTTCGGGCTGTATGGCCATGTTCCAGAAGCATTCTCTCCTGATGTTTCACCCACATTTATGGCAGGCATCATCAGAGGTTGTGAGGTCTGTTGGAAAGTAGACAAGTGAGGTTTATATGTCTGTGGAATGTCCAGGGTTGGAGAAAGAACTCTTATCTGTTTGAGGCAGATATGAATGTTGTAATTGGCTGCCTTGTTTAGCACTGAATGGCTAATCAATGAAGGATGTAAGGGGCAACTCCATTGTAGAATTAATACAGTTTGACACCTCTTTAATGCTGCGGGATCCTGGGAGTTGCAGTTTTACCAGGTCTTTAGCCTTTTCAAACCACAACTCCCAACTTCTACAATGCCCTATCACTGCTGATACATTGGCAAACTGCTCCCCATTAGGTTTTTACAAAGCTATGCCACTTGAAGTGAACCATTTTCTGACAGTAGCATCTACTATTTCCCCAGAGTTCACTTCATGCTTAACCCCCATTAAGAATTCAAGGGGTTGCAGCTATCATTCAATTTCAGGCAGTTTCTACTGCATGTTTTCTTCATTCTGCTCCTTCTGGAAGAAGGCATGTTTTGGAGACCATTCCAACTCCAGCATGTGATGTAATGATTACAACAGAGATGGGAATGATGCAGTTCTTTATACAGAGATGCTCTAAAACTCCCAGTATTTCTCACTATTTGCTATGCTGGACAAAGCTGTTGGAACTTGAAGTCCAATAACGTCTGAAGGGCTCCTGCTTCTTGGCAGGGGGTTGGACTGGATGGCCCATGAGGTCTCTTCCAACTCTTTGATTCTATGATTCTGTGTTTCACCCTTGGATTGAAGTGTCAGATTAGCAATGCAGTGTCTGAGGTTCAAATTCTCATGAATCCCATTAGACTAATCCTTGGGCTATCCATAAACATTCAGTCTAATATTTCTTACAGGGATTTTCAGGATATAAAAATAGCAAGGGGAGACATTGCAGTCAGCACTCCACTTTTATATGTTTAACTTTTGTGGATTTGATTATCCATGGATTTGATTAACATATCTGGTCCAGAATTTTCTAGATCCTTTGAGGTGACACTAGAGTCAACTTTTGACAGAAGGTGGCCATGGAGTCACCATTAAGGGCCTCTACTAGAGATTTATAGAGAGTTGTTAACTCAGTCTAAAAAGTGGGATTTTTATTCACAGTTTTCCCACTTGTGTAGGTGTCCTGTGGTCCTATCTCCTGCAAATGTGGTGGGCCTAATGTATATGCTAGTTCAAGTTTAGTAGAGAAAGAGCAGGATAAAAAATTGACAACAATTTCCAGCTATGTCACCCTTTCCCATTTTATGTGCACTTATCAATTGTTTTAATCTACTATAACAATTTTTAAAACCCAAGAGAAAAAAATATGTGTCAACAAGAATCACACGCTCATTCTTCATAATCATATGACTAGCTTCAGTCAGAATATCCACAATGTCATCTGCAGACTATAAACAGATTGTGCCTAGCTTCTGGAGATGTGTATTTTTAATAGGTTTAAAAATATGTATCTTGAATGAACTGAATTTTATTCTTTAATAACTTGTTAATGAAGTATTTGCTTTTATAAACTTTTGAATCACAGTCTAAACAAGTTGACTCATTCCCCATGCGAGTCTTTTTCATTGCTTGTTCCTAGGTTTGTTATTAACAAGACTTTCTTATTTCAACATCATGCAAGTAGACATTCAAACATGTTGTAATAATGTGTGTGATATACTTTTGATATAGCTTTCCCAACAGAACCCAACATGGCTTCTTGTGATTCATTTTTTCAGTACTCTGAACATAACTCCTCAATTCCCAGAAAGTTAAAAAAAAAACTAGAATCTAAGGGTTCCAAAACTTAAACAGAGAACTATGATCCAAAGGCTTGAAAACACAAACAAAGAACTATAATACAAAGGCTTGAAAACATGAACAAGGAACTGTAATCCAATTTAGAGTTACTGATCTTAAAGAGGGAAGCAACACACTGAATCAAAGGCAAAAACTCTTAACTCAGAGCTTCCAAAACAGGCGACTTGACACATGAATATTCAGTGTTGATCTCACAATGACCATTGTTGCAAATAGCTTAAGAATTCTAATTCTTACCTATGACATCACTCTTTCTCATACCTAGATTCTCTTTGCTGATTTTTCAGCCTCTGGGAAAAATGTAGTTTTCTCTGCTTAGCGCTTTCTCTTCAAAACTGTAATCTTTGAGTTTATAGACAGAGTTCCTGTCTCCTCCACATTCCTTTGAGAGTAAATCCCTGACAGATTATCATGAGAACCACTTTCTGTTTCCCTAAAAGCAGATCTAACCAAAACATTCCCATCCTGAGACTCGATGGAAGGCACCAGCTCAGAAGTAAAAACCTCAGGCCCCACCAAAAGGTCCCCTTGCTCATCCTCATCCTCAGAAGCTAGACAGGCCTCAACAATAAGTTTCAATATAGGTTTGGAAGTTTCTCCACCCTCACCTCCTGCAAAAATATAAGAACTTCTCCTAAACTAAACAATTTTGTTGAATTTTCCATCCCAGCCCACACCAGAAGAAAGCAAGTTCTCTGGTTTTCTATAAAATATGTGACAAAGTGAAATCTTTGTTAAAATATTTTAGACAATGGAAATCATGTGGCCCAGATATTATTAGATAATATTTAATAATGTTTTTAAAGGCCTATTGTCTGTACTATGTATACTGTTGAATTGTTGTTAACCACTCTGAGTCGCCTAAGGGCTGAGAAGAGCGGTATACAAGTGAAGTAAATAAATAGATTGCAACTTCGAAGTATTCAAATTATTAGCCGTGCTGATTGGAGTTGTTGGGACTCAGTTCAACTTCCAGAAGACCATATGATTGTCATTGCAGATCAAAAGTAATGCAGGCAGTCCTTGAATTACAAACATATGATTTACAAATGACTCATAGTTAAGAGCAGAGGTGGAACAATAGAAGAGAAATTAACTCCTGAAAGAGTTATCAACATCCAATTATCACAGGGACAGGAAGTTAGGTGAAATGTTCTGAACAGGGGCACAGGCAACAAAACAAACACCACAAGGGTGTTAACGCTTTCCTATGCTATCCAAAGCTCTGTGTGTGTGCGCGCATGCGTGTGCGTACATATAAACCTACAGAACCTATCTTGTTTGTAACTTGGAGACTGCCTGTACTTTGTTTTGCATTACAATTCCAGTTTTGGCATACCTTTAATTTGTGAGTAGAACATTTTTACAGATTGCATCAGAAGAAGAAGTAAGTACTCTATAGGTTTTTAATAGAGGACAAGTTTTGCTTTCTAATTGTTAAATTAAGTGCATTGCTGTTGTTGTTTGCCCTCAGTTCATGTGAAAGACTTCAAAGAAGGGGAAGGTCTGTTTCCTTTTTAGGAAACATGGCCTCACTACTCTTGTGATTCAGTCTCTCCTCTGGAATGACTCCAGCAGTAGCCACAGGAAATATGTGTGGTTACAGAACTAACTGAATTAGTTACAGTTAATTCTGTAATGCATTAAGGCATCAACCCTTCTGAGATCCATTACTGATACTAAAATTTACCCTGAAAAAAAGCAAAAAGGCCTCCAGCATGCTTTAATAATTCAAGGATATACATCTCATTTTGGGAGATAGCCAAAAGATTGTCCCAGAGGAGCAGAGTAGAATCATTACATTACGTCCAGACTTGGGTTAGTCATTGTACTGGGTCCAGAGGTCCATTGTTTTCAGCAACTGTAACCAATAGCAGAAAGAGAATATTTGATATAGATTTGGAAGTATGACACTGATTCTGAGATGTGTCAGGAATAAATGCTAAATGTCTTTCTCTATGTTTTGCAGCTATCATGTAATAGAATGTGGTGCAACAGAATGCGGTGTAACAGAGTGTGATGTAACTGAATTAGGAAATCTTTCTAGGAAGCATATGCACAAAATAAAATGTTGCTTTTGTGCTATGTCAAGATTCACTCAAGGACAAAAACACTCTTTAGGACAGGGGTCCACAAATGTTTTAAACGGAGGGCCAGGTCACAGTTCCTCAAGTTTGCAAGCTTGGTAGTTGATTAAATGTCCTTTGACCAGTAGCTGGCCACTTGGAGTGCCTCTTGTGTTGCTGCAAGAAGGTCCTCCATTGTGCATGTGAGGTTGCATTGCAGCAGATGGTCAGTGGTTTGCTCTTCTCCACACTTGCATGTCGTGGATTCCACTTTGTAGCCCCATTTCTTAAGATTGGCTTTGCATCTCGTGGTGCTAGAGCGCAGTCTGTTCAGCGCCTTCCAAATCACCCAGTTTTCTGTGTGCCCAGGGGGGAGTCTCTCATTTGGTATCAGCCATTGATTGAGGTTCTGGGTTTGAGCCTGCCACTTTTGAACTCAAACTGAGTCTTAGGCCTCTTCTACACTGGTCATTTAATGCTGTATTGAAGGAAGTTGTTTCACTCTTCAGATGATTTGTATAGGAAATACTGGAGCCAGTTTGAGGCCCATATGGTGGTTACACAACCAAAGAGCACCGATGCACATATTGTGTGCATTTGTTGGAATTTATTGTCTTGCTGCTGCATTTGAACTGCATCAAATGGTCAGTGTCGATGCAGTACAGGAATCACAAAGAAGAGGCACTGAAAACCTGAAGAAGCATTTGTTCTATAAATGGTTAATAAAAATAAACTGAAAGAAGACAGAGGAGAAAAAGCAGAGTTTTTTTTTTAGGTGGCATGAGACTATGTGGGCAGACATAAGCTTCCTGGTGTGAAGGGAAGCGAGCATTATGACATTATCTCCATTTGGTGGTTTGATGATTTCCTGGCAACTGGAAGTGATTTTGCACAAAAAAGGGAACATATGGCAAGAAAATATTAGGAAAAGCAGTCAGGGATCAAATGGATGCATTGGTCAATTTTATGTTTTTGACACTTCTACAGTTTCTCTTGTAAATCTGTTCTGCTGTTTCTACATTCGTCTCCTGATTTATTTTTTTTTAAAAAAACCCCAAACGTATGTTTCTCTACATGCATTTTCTCTCTTTTAAATGTATCTTGGCAGTTTTTGAATTAAGTATTACATTAGACTGAGATGAAGATAAAATATACAGTTACATTCAAATGTTCACGTGAGTGTAGGATCAGGCCAGTTTGTATCTGAATTTGTTAACACAGAATTCCTCAAGCATGTCTAACAGTGGTATGCCTAATAGGCGAGTGCCATGAATAAATCATAAAATGGTCTCAGTTCAGTTCATCATGTTCAGATTTTTTATTAAATATCCTGAGTCAAATTAAGCCATAGCCTACTATTAGAAACGGAACTGCAGTCAAAGCTGCTGTATCAGCTTGTGAGCATTTTCCTATAATATCAATATACCATTTACAAAATACAAAATACAATAAATGTATTGCATAACAATGTATATATAAAGGATGTATACACAGTGTGCTGACTGCACTCTCCAAATGAAATATAAAGGTGCCTAAATCTGGCCGGGGTGGTCCACGCCTTGGTCACCTCTAGAATGGATTACTGCAATGCGCTCTACGTGGGGCTGCCCTTGAAGACGGCTCGGAAACTTCAATTGGTCCAGTGGGCAGCAGCCAGGATGTTAACCGGGGCCCATTATCAAGAGAGGTCTACCCCTCTGTTTAAGGAGCTCCACTGGCTGCCATTTATTTTCCGAGCCCAATTCAAGGTGCAGGTGCTCACCTACAAAGCCCTGAACGGTTTGGGACCACCCTACCTGCGTAACCGCATCTCCATTTACGAACCCACACACTTACTCCGATCATCTGGGGAGGCCCTGCTCGTGATCCCACCCACGTCGCAAGCACGTTTGGTGGGGACATGGGACAGGGCCTTCTCTGTGGCGGCCCCCCGACTTTGGAATGCCCTTCCAAAAGATCTCCGACAGGCCCCTACTTTAGCAGTTTTCAGAAGGAACCTAAAAACCTGGCTGTTCCGATGTGCCTTCCCAGATTAGGAATTTCCCCTTCTCAAGTCCTAGAAGCACCTTAGCACAACCGATGTTACTGCACACCGCACTTTTAATCCATGTTCCTCCTGCCATCTCAGCATTTTAACCCCTGTACCCCATTGCGCCGGCCGAACCAGTTTTAATTGTGTCTTGAGGTAGTTATTGTTATTTTGCTTGATTGCTTTGATTTGCTTTGTTTAGTATTGTGTTATGTTTTTAAGGAATTGTGTTTTGAGGCTCCGGCCTGTGTAAGCCGCATCGAGTCCTGCGGGAGATGCTAGCGGGGTACAAATAAAGATAATAATAATAATAATAATAACAATAATAATAATAATAATAATAAATGCAATGCATTTTGCCTCTGCTGTAAGACACCTTGAGTCCCCTTCGAGGTCAAGAAGGTTGGGATATAAATATAGTAAATGAATGAATGAATGAATGAATACAGGCAATTCCCAAGTTATGGACAAGATAGGTTCTGTAGGTTTGTTCTTAAGTTGAATTTGTATGTAACTTGGAACAGCTACATTTTAGAATGTAACTCCAGTCAGAAATATATATCTATATCTATATCTATATCTATATCTATATCTATCTATCTATCTATCTATCTATCTATATATATATATATATATATATATATATCTGTGTGTGTATTAGCTTTGGATAGCAAAGGGAAGGGTTTGTTTGTTTTGCTATCTGGGCCCCAGTTCAGGAAGGTAATCACAGAATCTTAGAGTTGGTATATTTATAAACATATTTATTGCATATCAAAAGTATATATGCACATCTACTGTATCTGAAACTGAGATCAGCTAATCCTAATCCACTTTGGTCTCTGTTGGAGTTTGGCTTCAGGATGGACAGACATACACAATTCATGTGTTATGTGATTTAAGCTCCCCTAAAACCACAGGTTTGAGGCCCGGAGTACCAAGCTTTCAAAATACTAGGCAAGACAGAGACTGGCTGAAAGCAAAATCAAAGGCTTTATTCTCAATGGCAAGAGATCGTGTGAGCGAAGACAGTACTCCAAAGAACTGGCATACCTCAATGCAAACACACAAAAATATTTAAAAGACCTCGGCAACAGTTTGAAACAAATGAATTCTTTTGCCCTGTCAATTGGTCCAGATCATGGCAGGTTAGGATATGCAGGCTGTCATTGGTATATTTGAAGGCTTGTGTTGGTTTATTGATCTGCACAGGAGAAGGGTGTGAGCAGAAAGGAATGTGGAGTGGCAAGAAATAATTAGCTTAATATGCTAGCTCCGGTTGATACAATGGCGTTAGTCGAGATGAACAAGGGTACTTAAAGTGATGGCCATCAAAATGGGTGTCACAAGAGTGGGCCTGGTTTGGGGGCATAAGAGAGGAAGCATTCCAAATATAACCCAGATAATATCAGGTGATATTTATGCAAGTCCACTGTGTGTTCCCCTGAGTCTCTTGGTACGTTGTGAAAGGATTATAATATTTTGGAGAATCATTTCCTGAAGTCTGAGGTGTGGTGAGGTAACATTCCGAGGAAAATCACGAGAAGTTATTACAGGGGAAAATGGAGAAAGCAATGTGAATGTACTGTATGTTCCAATAGAGCCACATCTCATAATTTATAATTTTCAATAACATGTGGATACCCAATCTATAGGTGCTCCAATCCTGTTATATACAACAGTGTAGCAGTAAAATGGCATCTCCTATATGAAATGGAAAAATCAAGGGTGTTGGGTTTTTTTAAAAAAAAAATGTTATCAACCTGTGAAAGGTGGAATCCATGGACTGGAAACAGAATCCATGTATACAGAGGACCGACTCTACATGCTGGGTTGAATCTGCCATATGCTAAACGTCCTACAGAAATCAATAAGATGCAAGATTCTAAACAAATAGTTTCATGAACTAATAGTTTAACTTTTGATACTTTTAAGTTACCAGCATGTCACACCAGGACACAGGCATTATTAGTAATGAGATAGCTACAGAGCAGAGGATTAACTAATTAATTAGGAAACTGTAAGAAAGAGAGCCTCTAGCACTAAATATAAATTGGATTATGTTCCCCCTTTTATTTTAAAAATACTGAGAGTTCGTTGTGGAGCCCTCTTTTTATTTATACCTCCAAAACAGAGTGGGCATATAGTATTGCACAGTGAATAGTCTTTAGTATGAAGCTCAATACAGAACTACACAATATTTGGTAGCAAAGAACTGTAAAATTCAGAAACTGTGCTTCCAAAAAAAGAAAAGCAAAGAATATTGCTTGGATGGAAGATATTTTTGGCAACAAATAAAATGGCTTTGTGGTGAAAGTAGATGAGAAGTCAGGAAACTCTTATTTCTATTTCTAGAAATAGTAAAAGAACATTGCTGTGATCCTGTGTGAAGATCCTATTTGTAATAGGAATACCACTGGGCATAGAATATATCTGTGTGTGGGGGGGGGGGGGGAGGTATTTGCATATGTGTTTATGTATGAATGCAATCTGGGTAATTAATCTATGCTTACTCTTTTTGCTGAGAACAAATTCTGCTATTGACCAAAATACATTTCCTGTTCTTGCAGTAGCAACATAAAATGTTCCTTTCTATTCTCCAAGGTCTTCCCGACTTCCCAACACACACACACACAAATCCCATTCTTCTCTGCTTTGGCCATCTCCTGAATTTTGTCCCAGTATACACAGTTTTTGACTAGGAAAAGCTGGCAGCTTCCAAAAATCACATCGCTTATTATAGTGAAAGATGTGACACTGACAGGGCTTCCAATAAATGTCATAAAACAAAATATAACTAACCTATCATAGATGGCCAATTATAATGATCTATATTACATTTGTATGCCATTTTCCTAAAGACCCCAGTGAGGCAACTGAGGCTTCCTCCATACTCTCCAAGTGTTCCAATTGGGATAATATTATTTTTCAATTTTTCAGTTGCTTTTATATTTATATTTTTCTCCTTTAATCTTACTTTCCTCTTTAGCTTTAGCTTAATTGAATGGCTGCAAACTGAGTTCAAAGTAGAAAAGTAGCTTGCACTCAATGTTATGTGCTTTTTCTCATAACATTTTAAAAAAATCATTTGCTTATACACTGAGGTTACGTGATTACAATCATCTGGTTTTGACAAAAGTGTCATGAGTTAGAATAGTCTGAGACTATCTCAAAAAGTACCTACTTAGCTTTGTCATCCTGGCATGCATAACCATTACACTACCTGGTTCTGTGTATTGATCCCAAGAACAGCTTGAGCTCTTGTGCCAGCTGAGGCATGAAGTAAAATGCTGTTAGCACCCCCGCATCATATCAGTTCAGCCCATTCCAACTAGAGAGTGGAAGAACTCTCTGCAAAAGTGGATACAGTAGTCCTTTGCTATTTCTAGAAATAGTAAAAGAACATTGCTGTGATCCTGTGTGAAGATCCTATTTGTAATAGGAATACCACTGGGCATAGAATATATCTGTGGGGGGGGGGGGGGAGATTTTCAGATTTTCATTCTTGCACTTGAGAACAAACATTTCTTAACTGGGTGAGATTATGAGAACATCTTGTACATTTTTCAGAATTGAGGAAGGGTTCTGTTCATGTGGGCATGCAAACTGGCAGCATTTTTTTCAGAACCAGCTAACCTCAAAAGCAATGGGTATGCTGCTAGTTTTAGAGCTGCTCAAAGTATGAACAGTTCTTCATAGTGGCAGAAGCCCTCCCAGGATAACAACGGTAGAGAATTCAATACAGGTACTTCTGGTGTTCTATCATAGATTCATAGAATCAAAGAGTTGGAAGAGTCCTCATGGGCCATCCAGTCCAACCCCCTGCCAAGAAGCAGGAATATTGCATTCAAAGCACCCCTGACAGATGGCCATCCAGCCTCTGTTTAAAAGCTTCCAAAGAAGGAGCCTCCACCACACTCCGGGGCAGAGAGTTCCACTGCTGATCGGCTCTCACAGTCAGGAAGTTCTTCCTTATGTTCAGTTGGAATCTCCTTTCTTGTAGTTTGAAGCCATTGTTCCTTGTCCTAATCTCCATGGAAGCAGTGAACAAGCTTGCTCCCTCCTCCCCGTGGCTTCATCTGAGATGGTCACCTCACTGTGCCTTATAAAAAGACAGGCTCTAATTCAGGCAACTGCGGCACTCCAGTTGTTTGGGTCTTCAGCTCCCAGAAGTCCTGACAATTCAACAAGCTCATTGGGGCTTCTGGGAGTTGGAGGCCCAAACAGCTGGAGGGCCGTAGTTTGAGGGTGCCTGCTCTAATTCATAGAGCTGCAAAAATATGTAGGCCCTTGGCAACTGCTGGGATTTGGTTATGGTAACTCCATGGATGCCAAAATACGTGTAGTGGTATCTGCTGGGTTTTGGTTCCAAGACCCCCGTGGATACCAAAATCCATGGATACTCAAGTATCGTACCAGACAATGGCAGAGAAAGCGGTGTCCCTTAAATAAAATGATTTGCTTTTTGGAAAATATTTCCAAATGGTGAGTGATGGAATCTGTGGATACAGAAAGCCCACAGTACAGCCTTTGATTTTTTAAAAAATCAATATAATAAATTAGTACCAGCATTCAAAAAGGAAAAAGACAACCAAAATAATCAAAGGTTTGGAGACCAAGCCCTATGAGGAGAAGCCTTGGGAGCTGGGTATGTTTAGCATGAAGAGAAAATTGAGAGGGAACATGTTGTTGTTGTTCATTCGTTCAGTCGTCTCCGACTCTTCGTGACCTCATGGACCAGCCCACGCCAGAGCTCCCTGTCAGCCGTCACCACCCCCAGCTCCTTCAAGGTCAGTCCAGTCACTTCAAGGATGCCATCCATCCATCTTGCCCTTGGTCGGCCCCTCTTCCTTTTGCCTTCCACTTTCCCCAGCATAATTGTCTTCTCTAGGCTTTGCTGTCTCCTCATGATGTGGCCAAAGTACTTCAACTTTGTCTCTAGTATCCTTCCTTCCAGTGAGCAGCCGGGCTTTATTTCCTGGAGAATGGACTGGTTGGATCTTCTCGCAGAAGGCACTCTCAGAACTTTCCTCCAACACCACAGCTCAAAAGCATCGATCTTCCTTCGCTCAGCCTTCCCTAAGGTCCAGCTCTCACATCCTTAGGTTACTACAGGGAATACCATGGCTTTGACTAGGCGGATCTTTGTTGTCAGTCTGATGTCTCTACTCTTCACTATTTTATCGAGACTGGACACTGCTCTCCTCCCAAGAAGTAAGCGTCTTCTGATTTCCTGGCCACAGTCTGCATCTGCAGTAATCTTTGCACCTAGAAATACAAAGTCTGTCACGGCCTCCACATTTTCTCCCTCTATTTTCCAGTTGTCAATCATTCTTGTTGCCATAATCTTGTTTTTTTTTATGTTTACCTGCAACCCAGCTTTTGCGCTTTCTTCTTTCACCTTGATTAGAAGGCTCCTCAGCTCCTCCTCGCTTTCGGCCATCAGAGTGGTGTCATCTGCATATCTGAGGTTGTTAATGTTTCTTCCAGCAATTTTCACCCCAGCTTTGCATTCATCAAGCCCCGCCCATCGCATGATGTGTTCTGCATACAAGTTAAAAAGGTTGGGTGAGAGGATGTAGCCTTGCCATACGCCTTTCCCAATCTTGAACCAGTCTGTTGTTCCGTGGTCAGTTCTTACTGTTGCGACTTGGTCCTTGTACAGATTCCTCAGCAGAGAGACAAGGTGGCTTGGTATGCCCATCCCACCAAGAACTTGCCACAATTTATTATGATCCACACAGTCAAAGGCTTTAGAATAGTCAATGAAGCAGAAATAGATGTTTTTCTGAAACTCCTTGCCTTTCTCCATTATCCAGCGGATATTGGCAATCTGATCTCTCATTCCTCTGCCTTTTCTAAACCCAGCTTGAACATCTGGCAACTCTCGCTCCATGTATTGCTGGAGTCTTCCTTGCAGGATCTTGAGCATTACCTTACTAGCATGACAAATAAGGGCCACTGTACGGAAGTTGGAGCAGTCTTTCGCATTTCCCTTTTTTGGTATGGGGATGTAAGTTGATTTTTTCCAGTCTGATGGCCATTCTTGTGTTTTCCATATTTGCTGGCATATGGCATGCATCACCTTGACAGCATCATCTTTTAAGATTTTAAACAGTTCAGCTGGGATCCCGTCGTCTCCTGCTGCCTTGTTGTTAGCAATGCTTCTTAAGGCCCATTCAACCTCACTCCTCAGGATGTCTGGTTCTAATTCATTCACCACACTGTCAAAGCTATCCTCGATATTGTTATCCTTCCTATACAGATCTTCTGTATAGTCTCGCCACCTTCTCTTGATCTCTTCAGCTTCTGTTAGGTCCCTGCCATCTTTGTTTCTTATCATACCAATTTTTGCCTGAAATTTACCTCCAATGTTTCCAATTTTCTGGAAGAGGTCTTGTGTTCTTCCTATTCTGTTGTCTTCTTCCACTTCCATGCATTGCTTGTTTAAAAATAGTTCCTTGTCTCTTCTGGCTAACTTCTGGAATTGCGCATTTAACTGGGCATATCTCCCCTTATCACTATTTCCTTTTGCTTTCCCCCTTTCTTGGGCTACTTCCAGTGTCTCAGCAGACAACCATTTTGCCTTCTTGGTTTTCTTTTTCTTTGAGACGTACTTTGTTGCCGCCTCCTGAACAATGTCGCGGACTTCTGTCCATAGTTCTTCTGGGACTCTGTTTACTAAATCTAGTCCTTCAAATCTGTTCTTCACTTCCACTGTATATTCGCTAGAAATGTTAGTGAGATCATATCTAGCTGGTCTGTGTACTTTCCCTGATCTCTTTAGTTTTATTCTAAATTGAGCAATAAGAAGTTCGTGATCTGAGCTACAATCAGCCCCAGGTCTTGTTTTCACCGACTGGATGGATGTCCGCCACCTTTGGCTGCAAAGGATGTAGTCAATCTGATTTCGGTGTTGACCATCTGGTGAAGTCCATGTATAAAGCCGTCTTTTAGGTTGTTGGAAGAGAGTATTCGTTATACACAGCGAGTTTTCCTGGCAAAATTCTATCAGCCTGCGTCCTGCTTCATTTTGTTCTCCCAGACCATGCTTGCCTGTGATCCCAGTTGTCATTTGACTTCCCACCTTGGCATTCCAGTCTCCTGTAATTAAAATAATGTCTCTTTTTGGTGTATTATCCAGTAGGTCCTGCAGATCCTCATAGAACTGTTCTACTTCTGCTTCTTCAGCAGCTGTGGTTGGGGCGTATATTTGGATCACTGTAATGTTGAAAGGCTTTCCTTGCACTCGAATTGAGATCATTCTGTCATTTTTTGGGTTGTATCCATTTCTTCTATGTTCCTCTTGTCCGCAGTACTAGATCTGGTGGTCATCTGATGTGAAGTGGCCCATTCCAGTCCATTTCAGTTCGCTGACCCCCAGAATGTCTATCTTTAGTCTTGACATCTCACCAATAACAACATCCAGTTTGCCCTGGCTCATAGATCTTACATTCCAGGTTCCTATGGTGTGTTGATCTTTAGAGCATCGGATTCGTCGTTCACCTCCAGTACCGTCGGCCGCTAGCCTTCCTTTCGGCTTTGAGCTAGCTGCGTCATCACATCTGGGGCTAGTTGAACTTTTCCTCTGCTCCTCCCCAGTAGCATTTTGGCCATCTTCCGACCTGGGAGTCCCATCTTCCAATGGCATACCGACATATCTCTGGTTGTACTGGTCCATTTAGTTTTCTTGGCAAGGATACTGGGGTGGTTTGCCGTTGCCTTCCCCAGGGATCACGCTTGGTCTGTTAGTAATGGATCACGCTTGGGAACATGTTAGCCATGTTTAAATATTTGAGAGGATATACCAGTGAGGAATGGGCAAACTGGTGTTATTATACTGCTCCAGACATTAGGGACCTCTTCACACGACCCTTTCAGGCCATGCCGTTGCACTAGCCATTTCCAGCAGAAGTGAAGGTGTGTGGGGCAGCATCCCTCCTTCCCCCATCACATGGTGGGGACAGGACAGGGTGCGTTGGCACCCTTTCCCCATCATTTGGGCAAAAGGGAGGCAACACACATTGTTCCGTCACCCTTTCCCCCACCATGTGGGAAAAAGGGGAGGAAAGTGAAGGTAGCTCCATCAGACCTATCCAAACTACACTTTCCTCTCCATAGTAGTGGAGAAAGCACCTTTTGGCACTTCCACCCCACTTCGGGAGGAATGGGAGTGGGGCCTGCCCTGCATCATATGATAGTGCATGGCAGATCCTGTCCTTGCCATATGATGACGTTTTGAAACAAGGCCAGTATGTCAGCTTCCAGTTTTTGTTCTTGGATTCCTTTTCTACTAGTGACATGGTCTGTTGTTGTACTACAGAACCTAATCTCTTGCCAGAACTGACATTTTGGTTGAATGCTTTGTGAAAAAATAGCATCTGAAGACCAATAAACAAGAATTTCATTCATTAACAGATGATGTGTTTATGAAGTGGAATAGTCAGGTAACATATGCTACGAATTGAAAGTAAGAGCTGGAACTGCAAGCTCTTGAAATCCATATCCTGCTAGATCTCTACTGTTTTAAAAAGAGAAAGGGGAAAAAAGGTACTAAAACTGTAAAGCTACCAGAATAGAATACAAAAAACATGGAAATTGATCAGATATTAAGCATCTGCTAGGTGCCATCTGCTCTGCACCATTCCTCTTCCCTTTGCAAACAGGAAGAAAATAATTTCATTAGATATTTCAGCTATCATGGGGTTTTCTTAGCTGAAACCGTTTGGGAGGGGGGATTGCCTTTGTCTTCATCTGAGGCTGAGAAAATATAACTTGCCTAAAGTCACCCAAGATGGATTCAAATTCTGGTCTTCAGAGTTGTAGTTCAATCATCAAACTATTATATCACACTGACTCTCAAATATTATATAAAGTACCTTGTTTGAGTGTGAATCAGTCTCCAAGTTT
Source organism: Anolis sagrei (assembly GCF_037176765.1). Taxonomy (NCBI): domain Eukaryota; kingdom Metazoa; phylum Chordata; class Lepidosauria; order Squamata; family Anolidae; genus Anolis; species Anolis sagrei. The sequence goes on from NC_090024.1 coordinate 28,197,958, forward strand.
GTCAAGTCCCCCTCTCTATCCTCTAGACTCCATATTTAAGTTTCCTACTAAGGCTGATGTCCATCATATGAGCAATGCTAAGCCCGACATAATAACTTTATCTCAACCTACAGCTAACTTGGTTAACTCTAAAAATGGTTGTATCCAGCAAAATGTAGCCAATACCATGTCCACAAAACACACACACACACACAAAAGAACAAAACAATATTTGAAATTAAGAACAATGCTAACCAACAGAAATGTACCAATGGGAAGGGTGGGCCTGCATTTGGCTGATGAGATAATCAAGTTAATTAGGATTGTTGATGTATCAAGTCCTATATTAAGGACACTAAGCATTTCATTACTCTCATTGAACAGATTTCTATCCCTGCAGATGCTGTCTTAATGACTATGGATGTCACATCACTATATACGAGCATCCCTCTACCAGAAGCACGTGGAATCTGTGAGAACATTTTGGATTCAAGAACCAATTTACATCCCCCTACGCATTTCCTTTTGGATTTGCTAGACGTGATTCTCGAAAAGAACTATTTTAAATTTGATTGTCACTTTTATCTCCAAATTCAGGGCGTTACCATGGGCAGCCCGATTGCCCCCTCCATTGCCAATCTGTTTATGGATGACTTGGAAACAAAATCATTGCTCAACTCCACACAAAATCCCAGGTTTAGCAGCATGATTAAATACTTTAGGTACATCGATGATGTGTTCATCTTCATGCACAATCTACAATCAGCACAAGTGTTATTAAGATGGGCCAATACTGTTAATCCTAACATCAAATTTACAGGCCATATGGACGCTAACTGCATAGCCTATCTAGATGTCCCGGTTACTAAACTTAACAATAAACTCATTGTGAATAACTATTGTAAATCTACAAACAGAAATTCAATTCTCCACTATACCAGCTTCCACAGCCTACCTTTAAAAAACAACTTACTATATTCCCAAATGTTGAGGATTAAACGTAATTGCACATTACATCAAGATTTCGAATATAACATCGCAAAAATTAAAGATCAGTTCAGATCCAGGGGTTATCCAGAACATCTTCTCAACAAGGCTATTACCAAGGCATTCAGAGTCTCTTGAATCACTTTATTGGAAGATAAACAGATCTCTAGTGACAACAGATTGGTATGGCCCCTCACACTAATTTGACCAAGCATGTTATTAAAACCGTGAAAAAATATTGGCAACTTATAAGTGACATACCTGGGTGCAAGAGATCCCCCATGATTGCACATAAAAGAACACAGAACATCAGAGACATGCTGGTACATTCTGACATAGACTACCATTCTCAAACCACTAAAGTCAAACCCAACTTAACAGGAAATTTTGCATGCCGTCACTGTTCGATATGTCCACAATTCATTCAGACAAAGGTATTTCAGAATCCTGACACCAAAGCTTTTTACCAGTTACAACATTTTGCCACTTGTATTACCAAAGACGTGGTCTATATTATTTTTTCCCCATGTTCTCTTATGTATATTGGCCAAACAAGCAGACAAGTCAAACAACGGATCATCGAGCACAAGAGCAAAATTAGAAATTACTCCGCTGATTTCATTTTTTAGAAACATTTTGCTGATTTAAATCATAATGCAGAATCACTCCGGGTGCTAGTTTTAGAGGTTGTCACACACCCCTCTAATTTGGATTTGGGTACTAAATTATTACAGAGTGAATCCTTTTGGATTTTTACCCTTAAAACTGGACATCCCAATGGTTTAAATGACACCATTTCATACCAGTGTTTCCTGTAAACTATAGTGTATAGCTCTTTAACACTTTCATTACCTGCTCTACCTGGTTTGGGCCCCTTTAATTGTTTCACTTTATATACTAGTTTCTACCTGTTGGCCATGTGCTTGCTACAGAATCAAACCATTGCAGAGCACGGTTTAGGAGAACCTGGTGTACGTACCTATGCCTCTTTTGTTTTGTACGCCTTACATGTTAGCAACATATGGAAATATTTATCCCTTTTGGGAGATGTTCTAGCCACCTGTGTATATTCCCTTTAGATCCACTATTTCATTGTATTCTTATCCACCTGAGAAAGAATTATTATTTTGGAGAACTTGATGTCCACTTCATTGTACTCTTCACATTTCTCCACCTGAGGAAGATGTTAGTCGGAACAGGTCTGGAAATCCTCTACGTGGATATTTTCTTACAAGGGACTGGAAACTCCACTCAAGAGTATCTTTAGAGAAAGTAAGGGATCTTATGCCCTTAAGAGAAGTCTGCTTTACAGCAAGAAAGACTCTACTCTTGTTACTGATGTAAAATCACTGTATAAACAACAGTTTTTTGTTCATTGTATATTGCTCAATGCTGCATCATATAAGTTGGTTAGACGTTTAATATTGTATTATATAAACTGGAAAAAATATCTTTGTGATTTATATACTACGACTTGCAGTGGATGTGTGCTTGTTGTGATTTTGGGAATCCATTGTCTTTTGTGTTAATTGAAACTTAAGATCTAAAGTTTAGGATGGGGGGAGAGTAAATAACCTTGGAGGGCTGCTTCCAGTTTGGGGACTCCTTTACTAAAGGCACCAGATTCAATCTGATCTAGGAAGCTAAGCAGGTTCAGGTCTGGTTATTAGTTAGATGAGGAACCACCAGCAAATACCAAGTGCCATAGGCTATATTTCAGATTCCATTTTCAATATGATATATATATATATATATATATATATATATATATCCTATTAAGTTGTCCTCTGAACAAAAGACTACATGCAGTTGGAAAACTATAAATTTTATTAGCCATTAAAGTCTCACATTTTAACGTTTTGTGTGAAGATGTGAGTTCAGAACAAACTGCCTTAGTTTTTTTTCACTCTAAATCCTGATGGTCACTCAAAGACAAAGATTTTGAGCTGAGACATGTATGAGCAAAATCATCCAATGGCAGAGCTGTAATGCAACATGAATTTTCTTTTTAAACTGGCATGTATTGTAGACATGTTTGGAATATGTCTAGGTTAAGCTCTTCCAGGGAGGCCCTGCTCTTGGTCTCACCTCCTTCGCAAGTGCGGTTGGTTGGGACAAGAGAGAGGGCCTTCTCAGTGGTGGCTCCTCAGCTCTCCATTGCTGAAAGCTTTGGTGTTCTAACAATTTTATTTTTAAAGAAGGAATTCTAAGCGTGCAATAACTGTAATGCTCATTTTTTTGGCCAAATTACAAAGAGTGCATTTTTTCCAGCATTACATTTGCCAGCAAATTGAGGTCAGCATTAGATTCAATGGCACATTAGACACAAATAAATATGGTAATTTCCTCACAGGTAAAAGGTTATTTGATTGAACATCTAGCCACATTACAAAAAATGTATGTCATCTTTTTATGAAAACCTTGCAGCATTAAAATGGATTTAAAAATCTATTTGAAAATGCACTACAGCCAAGATCATTAAACATGACTGATCAAAAACATTATATTGATCTACAGATAGATGCTACTTTAAAAATAAAATTCAAAGAGAATTCTTTGCCAGAGTTTTGAATAACTGTTTGAATCCAGCATTAAGTGAAAAGGCTATTATAAAAGTTCTCATCATGTTTGCAATACCAATTTTTGTAGAACTGGATTCTCACTTGAGGCAGATATGAAGGGTAAGCATAGTATAAGGTTTGATGTCACTAAAGAACTGAGAGCTACTCTTTCTATTATTCCTCCTTTTCGTAAACTTTGTGCTCATTTTGTTGAGTTGACAAAAATTACACCAGCAAAAATTAAGCAAATAATAAATTTTAAAATTAAGTAAATAGGTTCATGATATGAATGTTTAATATGTCCTATAAGGGCTAATATTTAAAAGCTGAAATATTATTTTGTGTTGAGTCAGTTATTCAATTTATTTAAGTAAAGCTGTTCTAATTTGAATAATGTTTTTTTCTTATAAAATGTTAAAAGATGGATATATATCAATATGTGAACAAACAGACATTAAACATATCATGGCAGAACTACATCAAGGAAGGAGATATCCAGATTTATATTCAAAGGGGTACATACCCCTTACTGGCTTAAAAACTAGTGTGATGGGACTCTCAGGGTACACCTGCTATAGAATTAATGCAGTTCAACACGATTTAACTGCCCCATGCTATAGAACCAGCTATTGTTTTACAAGGCTTAATAGTTTTCTCTAAAGCGTGCTGGTTCTTTAGTCAACTACAAATCCCAGGATTCCCTAACATTGGGTCATGACAATTGCAGTGATGTCAAATGACATTAATTCTACAGTGCAGATGCACTTTTAGACAAGTGTGTCTATACAGATGTTGTGGAAGAAAACCTTTAGGTAGAGATCTGCTTGCTTAATGGCCAAGTGCTACATTGCTGTAAATGTCATATGCCATCTGTATTGTCTGTTTGAAAGAGCCCTCTGACACATAATGCAACAACTATGTTGAAGGTGATCAGGAGTAGCCTAAAATAAACTGGATGGGAAATTCCTTGAGATCCCTGTGTATGTCATCTTTTTCCCCCCCGGAGGAAAGGTGGAATGTAAACACAACAAGCAAATAATCTGTATTTTCTTTTTCAAATGCCAGTGGATGTTATAAGTGCTTTAATTACAGTAAATATAACAAACACACCCTCCACATCCTGACATGCAGTAACTGGAGAAACAGGTTTCTTTCATTAGCTGCACTCTGGAGGTTAATGTGGGCTGAAGTGGAAGCATCCATGAATGATGGTGTGTGACAAGAGTGTTTTATGCCTTTATTTCACCCCTCCACTTTATTTTCACTATTTGTAAGTAGGGCCAGCCCTTATCCACAGGTTCTGCATTCATAGATTCAACCAACTATGGCTCAAAAATATTCAAGAAAAAAATCCAAAAAGAAAACATTGTTTTTACTGCACACTGAACTCTATGCTAACGTGTAAGCACACCCTGTTACCATTTCACAGAAATCAAACTATTTCTGGCACTCATTTTATATAAGGGATGTAAGTATTTTGATATCCAGGGATAACCTTCAGATATCAAGAGTTCATTGTACTCCATTGTTCCTCTTGTGCTCCCCCCACCACACATACAAATCCCTGATTTCAATTTCAAAACTACCTCAACTCCATTGTAACTCTTTCTCTTACTTGCACACTTACAGATCAGAATGGGGTTCCTGCCATTTAATTGCTCTATTCTTTCTTTACATGATTGCCAGATATAAAAAGTTAATTGACCCACTGGTATCTGCTGGGGTTTGGTTCCAGGACCTCCAATGAAGATGCATTCTTATACCTCAGCAAAGTATCTTGGCTGACCTGATTTTGCTTGTCCATTTCTCTAGATCATTAACAGCACTGAAAGTGCCATATACTGTGCAGATGAAAAGTGAACAGGTGTTTTAAGGCTATATTCTCTGTCTGGGTGATTGGTTTTGGAGATTCTCTGCACGTGAGCTCTCTGGTTCAAATCTCAACTGCATTGACTAGAGTTAATAGGACACATTTTCAGAGTGAAAGAGTTCTCTATCCCTGTCATTCTCTAATGCAAATAGAACCAATACATTTATGGTTATTTTTATTACAGGGAATGGTGAAACATTGGTGTTGAAGTTGGAGGCAAAATGACAAGAAGAATAAATCATTAGGATCAACACTAGTGGTTCCCAACATAACCAGGGACCACTTTGACCAGGGACCACTCTCCAACATTAGTATCAAAGGGGTTACGAATTACTTTTAGGTCAACATTACATTCGTTTGGTGATCTGGGGTGCAGATTCCAAAATTTGCATTGGATAGACCACATCAGCTCTAGTTTCTAACATAGAACATATGCCATCCAGTAGAAGCCATCTGCTCACCTACAGAAAACCATATTTAATAAGCCTCAGCACTATAAGAGGGTTTCACGAGACCAGTCACTCTTGTTGCAATGGTGTAGTAAAGGTGAGGCCATGGACCATATTTTAGTTCTTGCGAACCACTTGTGGTCCATGGACCACAGGTTGGGAACCACTGATCTAGACAGCATGTACACAGTCAGAAATGATCCCCCAGCACCACCTCACAAAGGTGGTGGGGGTGATGATGATGATGATGATGATGATGATGGAAAGCACCAGCAGCCTGGGGATGATGATGATGATGATGATAGAAAATTCTACCCTCCTTTGTGTTTGCCACTTGAAGGGAGAGTACTTTATGGACCACGGAGAGACATAGACTTCATTCCTGATTACCAATTTAAAATTAATGAATTTCACAGTGCCTTGTTTAATTCCCAGAACACCTTACTGAGCACATTTTCCTCTGATAGCAATGGGAGGGAAGGGTTAACTAGCTGTACCCTTTGCTTGCAGCAGTCCTGAAACTGATCTGTCCTCAAAAGATGACACTATTTGAACTCATTAAATATAAAGAGAAAAATGCCATGTCACACCAAAACCCTGTAAGGCAAGGAAATGTACATTTTTCAAATGCTGCAAATCTGTTCAGGTCTACTTAATTCACCTCACTAATTATGTAAACATTATATCGGAACAGGTCTTATTGAGCTCAGGCTAAACTGCATTGGGGGTAATACAGACAACAAAGGCAATTTTTCCTCTCTGCCTCTATTGCTCTTGCAAGTAGCTGGCCAGCAGAGTTATTTTGAGGGTCCAAAGGATTATTTTTTTTTACACACACACACCCAAGAGAGGAAAATCTAGACAAACTGCAAAGAACATGCTCAAGACTTTGCAGATAAAATCATTCTATATTCCTCTGATTTGGATGCTATAACTGATATAGATCCAGTGAATGGATCCCAGTGGTATTCCAGGTTGGCTGATGGAACTTGTTTAAAAAACATTTTATTTGAAAAGTCATCCCTTGATCCCATTATTCTAGATAATTACTCTATGTAAAACTATATTTGTTGGTGGGTTATAAATGTCATTTCCTAACTGGTTCTATCATAAAAACAAGGAAAAAGTTTATTAAACTGCAAAAACTTTGTTTTTGCAGAATATTGTGTAGCACATTTAGTTATAGTTTTTCAGTGAATATCTGATTGAGTCTCAGCCAATTCAACATAGTTTGTAGCAGCCACAAAAATGAATTTTCTGGAGTATAACAACTCCTTTCAAAATATGTACTGCACAATTAAACAGGAATAACACTTTCAAACCAGAAACAGATTTTTTTTAAACGTAGTGCTATTGGCCTCTCTGTAACATTGCATTAATAGTCTTCAGAAGTGGAGGAGATTGAACAAATTGAAACTTAATCCAGGCAAGATAGATGTGCTACTTGTTAGTCAAAAGGCAGATTAGGATTACACTCACCCTAAAGCTACACGTCTACAGCTTGGTCCCTGGATTCAACTCTGAGCCTGGAAACTCAGGTTTCAGCAGTGGCTGAGAGGGCATTTGCACGGTTAAAGTTTGTACACCTGCCATGCCCATTTCCTGCCTTTGAAGAGTTTATGAAAACATACAATTCGTTCAAAACCAGATTAGTAACTGGGGTTTGCTATAGAGAACACAAAATTCCCTTGTTGCAACAGTACTATTGGCTGCTGGTTCATTTCAGGCACAATACAAAATTCTGGTATCAACTTACAAAGTCCTTTAGGGGTAAGATTTGAAACTATCCAATATATGTGGGTTGTTTGTTGCTATTATCATGGCTTACAATTGAGCTATGACAGAATCTAAACTATCAGTTTTGTCCAAACATCTTGGTGATTATAAGGCCTGAAATAAAGTGATGCCAGCACATTTTACCATTTTTTCTTTAAGCCTGGCTTTCTATGTACCAGCAGCTGACATTTTCTGGTCAATCTATTGAAAACCCAAACCTCTGTTGTGGTTAAAAATGTCATTTGAAATTACTGTTTTTTAATTCTTGGTACTATAGTTGGGCTGGCTACCTAAAGCAAGACCAATCACGATTAAACAATCCTTGGGTGGAGAATCCATTCCATTTCCCTAAATTTTAGAGGAAGTTTCAGACACTAAAGGGTCACAAACACGCATTTGGAACTTTATGGGATCGATGGGGAGAAGAATCATCAAAATACATCTACTGGAGTGGAAAAGCAAAACAATTTAGGAGAACAAAATGATGAATGGAAAAGGGATTAAGCATTTCCTTCTATCTCATTTTTTTTCTTTAACAATATGCTGTTGTTCTGTCTACAATAATGTGCCTATAACTAGTAGTTCCATTCTAATGAAATGGACTTTATTTTCTTGCTCTGCAAGCTTAGGTAAGAGCATTCCACTATAGCTATAAATATGTGGTGATGCAACCACATCTCAGTTGAATCCAAATAATATAAGTATAATGTTCTCTACTTCCAAAAGTATATAATTTATTTAAATGTTTATATTACAATGTTTAATTACTGATTATGGCAGAAATTTAGAGATAGGTATGGCTGGACTGGAATATTTTGCCATCCAAGGCAATGGACAAAGTCTGTACCTTTGTGTAGAGATGCCAACTAGATAGGCAAAGAAATAGCCATGGGATTCAAGAGGTTCAGTAAGGAGTTTTCCTCTTTGCCCTCCAGTATCTTCTGCTTGTGATAGCCTCTTTGCTAAGGTCAATGGTAGGAATGACCTTGGAAAGCAATCTGATTCCCATGACTTGTTTAAAATCATAGTTGAGATTGTTAGCTGCTTGAAGTCTTCTATCTCCCCTATGTGATTCTAACACCCATCTGACAAGATATCATAAAAAAAGACTGAGAACTGGCTGTGTAGTCTACCCATACTATGTTGTGAAGTTCATTGTTGTGCAACAATGAACTTAACCAACCCAGCTAGTTGTTTGTTATTTTTTATTTTTGCAGCTACTGGTGATCTAATTCTCTCATAGCATTATTATAATCTCAATATATTATTTCCTGCTATTGGATGTCAATGCATCATATTTGAATAAAAACCTGTCATGCCTTCTAATTATAATTGAAACCTAGATATTTTACAGTTACTCCTCCAAGCATACTGTCTCCTTGTGTTAATGTGCATGTGTACCTTAAAGACCCATTGCAGTTTGAATTGGATTGCTAGTGCTATTCTGGGCATAGGGGATGTTGCTGATGAATCTCCTTGTGAATAATGTGAATAAGACCAATATGTTTCTGACACACAGAATATATGAGTAAGTAATTGCATGGAATATTTGTGGTTTCATCTTTTGGGCAGGAATAAAAAATTAAAGCATTTTTGGGCTAATATATTAAAGAGAAGAATACCAAGTGTAAAAACCAGCAGCTGGGAAAACTCTGCAAGGCAGTAATCAACTAGGAACTGTGGAGAACCCCTGCCGACTGAATGTCAAGAAGCACAACAAGAGTGGGAACTGTCAAAATATATCAGGGAAAAACTATTTTGAAAGCAATGGGATGGAAATGCACGCAAGGTGATTAGCATTATATGTGGATCTTCAGTTTAAAAATGGGAAGCACCACAGAGAGTCTGCAAAAGAAAAAAAAACATATAAAAACTGCTTCTGCCATTGATCTAAAGGGGAAACTTGTCACTACTAGTCATTTAAGGCAGTTCAGTGCATGCCAGGTTACAAGTATGGGATGGGGAAGTTTGTAAGGGATGGGGGAATGGAAGTGGTGTGGTTAAAGAAAGCCTTGGCAATGAAGCAGATTTGTAATGGACGCACAAGAAAACTGCAGTAGTATACCACGGGACAAGGTAAAGTTTCTGTTTACTCTCACATATATACACCGAATCTTGTGAGATTCTGGACAAAAGAAGGACCCTGTATCCTGTACAAGCTACATGCATGTTTGCCATGTTTTATAATGTGTACCACCCTGGCTTAGAACTTAATATGAACACCAAGTCCTACTCATCTATAAGCTGATCTCATGTATAAGTTGAGGACATGTTTGGTGGCCAAAATTATGGATTTTTGGTATGACCCATGGATAAGCTGAGGGTCATTCTGCAGAAAGAGGAATATGCCAACTTGAGGCTAGCCATTCATAGCACCTACCACCATGTTCCCACCCAGGCATTCAAAAAGATTAAAAATGATGCCATGTTGGAGAAAATAGAGGGGGTTCATGCTTCTACGTTCTCACAAGACTATATTTTTTCCTTTCACCACTCTACTCAGGGAAGTACAGTACTCACCCTGACTCACAGATAAGTCAATGTTTTGACTAAATTTTCTACTTATTGTTGAGGCCTGTGAAGCCTCTCAGGATGAGGACAAGGATTTCATGGTTGACCCTGGTGTTTCTGTAGGGGAAAGCAAAAGTGTTTTTTTTTTTTTTTGCTTTTGTTTTTTGAGATGATGGGAATGTTTTGGGTAGATCTGTTGTTGGGAAAACAGGCAGTAATTCTCATAAGAATCACCCAGGGATTGAGTCTGAGAGGAATGTGGAGGAGTCAGGAGGGTTACAGATAAACCAGCGTTTACACATCAGATGGGATAGTGTGAAACAGAGACAAATCCTGTGTGTCCCAAACACAGAGATAACCAGAGGTAATGCAGCTGTGAAAAAGAGTGATGTTATGGGCAAGAAAGAGTATTCTTAGGGAATTTGAGTCAATGTCTGGTGTGGAGATCAACATTGGATTTTCATGTGTCAAGTTGCCTGTCTTGTTTTCCTGTTTTCCATGCCTTCTGTTTGGATTACAAATCTTGTTCCAAGTTTCAAGTCTTTGGGATTATAGTCAAGTTCAAGTATCAAGCCTTTGGATTATGCTCAGGTTCATGCTTTCAAAGGCTTTTGGATATAATTCTAATTTAAGTGCAACAACCCTTGAATTACAGTTCCTTGCTTTTCTTTAAATGATTTTCAAATTCTTATTCAGACTTGGTCATTGTGTTTTGTTAAGTTTCTGGAATCTAGCTCAAGGATGCATTTTGAAACTGTTTTTATATTAGATACTTTTTTCTTAATAAACTTACTATTCTTGTTCATCTGTGTGGTGTTTGGATGAAAAGGGGATGAAGTAGGTGGCTGGGCTTCAACACTTATACATAAATATATAAGGCGTGTATGCATTACAAATCGTGACATGATAACTTCCTAGCAAAGGTCAATATAATAGAGGCTTAGACTAATAGAAGTTGGATTGAGTGTCATCTTTTGGTGAACATGGAAATCTGCATCAGAAGTAATTACCCTATTTGGCCAACTAACCCAAAATTACTGTATATAAACATGTATATATCTAGAAATTTTAGTCAAAATTCACTTTAAAAGCCAGAGTCAGCTTATTCACAGGTCAGTCTCAGTACTGTACTATAACACTTATTAAAAAGGGATTATCCTCTTCCCTGAGTAGTTTCAGAATGCTTACCGGGAGTGGGGGTGGGGAGACTTAAGAGAAACACAACCCCCCAACTATTATCTCTGCCGCAGCACTGCTTTTGGCCTATTTGAACGCTTGGGTAGGAGAATGGTTGTGGCTCTTTGGTGCTTTCACTCAAAAGAGCACTGAAAGAGTAGAGGGAGCCAATGCTAAGCTAAGATTCTTCTGGAATTGACTAAGCTCTCACCATAGCTGTACCTTACCTTTGATCAAAAACTGGAATTATCCTCTTCTCTGATAAATGGTTCTTAACCTGATGGGTCCCCAGATGTTTTGGCCTTCAACTCCCAGAAATCCTAACAGCTGGTAAACTGGCTGGAATTTCTGGGAGTTGTAGGCTAAAACGCCTGGGGACCCATAGGTTGAGAACCACTGGACTAGAATGACCTTTTTGGATACCTGGATGGGAAAACAACAACAGCCAAGGGTGGCTGGCAACCTGAGGTGGCAAAAGCACTTTCCCCAATCCATGGAATGGCTACACACTTACCCACGAATCATATAAAAATACCTAAAAGCCGACACTTGATTTACACATGAGGTCAATTTATATACAAGCATATAAAGTACCTATTCTGGCTGACAGCTGCTATTTGGAACTAAGGCTGGATCTAGACTGCCATATAATACAGATTCTGAATCCAGATTACCTGTTTTGAACTGGATTATATGAATGTACACTGCCGTATAATCAGGTTCAAAGCAAATAATCTGGATTCAGAAACTGGACTCTATGGCAGATGAGGCACCAGGCAGAGAGTCCTTTATGCCACTTACCACATAACTGGAGATCTTAGGGGATGAATATGCTCTTTTATAAGCTAAACATGAACTATATATGCAAACTCATGTCCCCATCATTTGCCCAAAATTACAGCATTAATTGGAATTAAAACTCAGAATGATCTGCATACAATTTTCATAAATGGAAAATGTGTGATCATAACATATAGAAAAAATCCTAGCCTGACAACTGGATCTTAGGATGAATGAGCAATGGATATCTGCTTTATTGTTATTGGGAAGTAACCCTATTTAGCAGGGGTTATAAATAAATATACATAGAGGCAATTTAGCATTGCATTACTCTAATATGTCATTTCACAGTAGTTGATTTTGTGTCAAGGTTTCACTTTAGCCATAAATGTTTCTGTCTGCATGTTCCTAACTGTGGGTGGATGAAGCAGATAGAAGTTTTATAACAGTTGTCTGTCATTCAAGGAGCCCCAACCATGATTACTAACAAATGAATAAAAATTAGCATTTCGTGAAAATGCTAATGTATAATGATGAAACAATTTGTAAGGCAATAGTAACATCAGTCAACACATCGAAACAAATAAAATGACACATAAACACAGCTAGAAGCTGTAGGGGGCAGCAACATACTGAATATGTATCAGAAAAGTTGACAGGCTAATCCCAGTATTCACCTCTCAACCTCCCTTCCTTTTGTCGGTTTTTGTTTTTGTTTTTTTGTATTTTACTCCTACTATTTTTTTTTCTTTTTCAAACTTCTAAGTGGAGAAAGAGGAGGGGATCTCAAATATTTCCACCCTTTATCATTTTTTTATTATTATTCAGGTATGGCAAAGAAGTTGCCACTTCCATGAAGAAGAAGGAACGACCACCTTAACTGACCCATGCAAACATGGATCTGCATGCATTGTCCTCAGGCGCATTCATTTTGATGCACATGTAACTTTGCAACTCCTAATAGGGACAGAGAATTATAGCCATGTGCTCATTTTATTGCAAGGCAAGTGCAATGCGAGAGGAGCACATCTCTCTATAAGAAGTTCCAGTAGTCTTTTAAAAACTTCAGTCTTTTTCAAGTTCCTTGTTCTTACAACATTTCTGCCTAGAAGGTCTTGTTCTAAATTTGGAAGGGGAACCTCCTTATTTTTTTAAAAAAGGTGGAGAGACTAGGCATGTTCTTGCAAAGCCAGTGCTTTATACTAGAAAGGGATTTTGCTATGCAACAAGAACAATGAAACCATGAAGCAGTAATAAAATTCCCATGATCCAAGAAGCTATAGCAAGAGGAGGTCTGACTTCTTTCACTAAAGTTGGTGGGGAAGTTGATGGGGAAGACACCCAAGGCCATTAGAGGGTCAAAATCCAGACTGCAAAAGCTTCAAGTCAACTACTTAAATCCTGGGGAGAGAAACCTCCACTGTTCTCTCTACTCATTAATCAGGGACAATAGCAGGGATTCCAGGGATTCCTTTGTGCCTGATTCACAAACTTATGACCTCATCACATTCACACACACCCCTCCCCCAATTTGCCACGGATCATGGCAAATCCAGCAGCATCCAGCAGGGGGACAGGGAAACCTATTCCTCTACATCACCCACCTTGCCACTCACCCCATCCCATGGTGAGAAGCGTTGCTGTCCTGCTTCCCCTGTCATTTCTTATACAGCATGGAAAGCCTCCTGAGTTAGCGCTGCCGCCTCGTGTGATGCCTTACCTACAGTTGAGGCACATCCCCCCACTGAAAGGTTCTGTGCCTCAACCGAAGTCCAAGAATCCTGTTGTTGTTTATTCGTTCAATAGCTTCTGACTCTTCGTGACCTCATGGACCAGTCCACACCAGAGCTCCCTGGCAACCCCCAATTCCTTCAAAGTCAAGCCAGTCGCTTCAAGGATACTATCCACCCATCTTGTCCTTGGTCTGACCCTCTTCCTTTTTCCTTCCATTTTCCCCAGCATCATTGTCTTCAAGCTTTCCTGTCTTCTCATCATATGGCCAAAGCACTTCATCTTTGTCTCTAATATCCTTCCCTCCAGTGATCAGTCAGGTTTTATTTCCTGGAGTATGGACTGGTTTTATCTTCTAGTGGTCCAAGGCACTCTCACAATTTTCCTCCAGTACCACAGTTCAAAAGTGTCTATCTTCCTTTGCTCAGCTTTCCTTATGGTCCAGCTCTCGCAGTCATAACTTACTGTGGGGAATACCATTGCTTTAACTATGTGGATCTTCATTGTCTGTGTGATGTCTCTACTCTTCACTATTTTATCAAGATTGGTCATTGCTCTCCTCCCAAGAAGTAAATGTCTTCTGATTCCCTGGCTGCTATCTGTGTCTGCACTAATCTGTCACTGCGTCTGCACTAAGTCTGTCACTGCCTCCATCTTTTCTCCCTCTATTTGCCAGTTATCAATCAGTCTAGTTGCCATAAACTTGGTTTTTTTTTTTTGTTTAACTGCAACCCAGCTTTTGCACTTTCTTCTTTCATCTTGGTTAGAAGGCTCCTCAGCTCCTCCAAGCTTTTGGCCATCAAAGTGGCATCTTCTGCATATCTAAGATTGTTAATGTTTCTTCCAGCAATTTTAACTTTTTTTGATTTGTCAAGCCCCTCACATCACATCGCTCCGAGCCCCAGGGGAGTGGCGGCATATAAGTTTAAATAATAAATAAAAATTATGTCTTCTGCATACAACTTGAATAGGATGGGTGAGAGTATACAGCCTTGCCATACTCCTTTCCCAATCTTGAACCAGTCTGTTGTTCCATGGTCTGTTCTGACTGGGAAACTCACTGAAAGCATGGGGGGGGGGGGTAAGCAGGAGTTAATATGGATCCCTAACCAAGATGCCACTGGAACAAGCTCCCATTAATATTTTTGTCATTGTCCTAATGAGAATTGCATTCCTACATTCAAATGTCGTGTATAGTTTCCTGGTGCTATGGACATGCATATTTATTTGGTCTTTTTCTTACTGTTCAGACAAGTACTGAGTTTAAGTAGCACAAGTTTGACATTATGAGTTAATTGCAATATATAAAGTGAGCAGTCTTATTCACACATCTGGGAGGAATGCACCCTTTTTCTGAATAAACACATGGAGAACCACATTCTGTTTTCAGAGGGTGAAACCAGCTAAAAAGAAGCATCTCTTTTCCTGGACAAATTAGGTAAACAAAATCAGCACAAAGAACCTACAAGCTTAATTTGCAGCTCATAATGGACCTTTCATTAAAAATAATGAGATTGCATTTTCTGGCACCTGAATTGAGGAGTCGGGGAGCAAATCTATACTGCCATGAAAGCCAGCAAACCTTTTATAATTTAGGTGCCTGATGCCTCATGAAGAATATTCTGCTTAATAAAGACCATGTGTATTCCATGATTTTTGATAATTTCTGCCAGTACTTGCTAAAAGCAGCAGAAAAAAGATGGATTCACCGTAGTGACAATGGTGAATTTTGGAAAGGAGAGTTATAAATTTACTGTCTGCCATCTTAGGAAATAACATTTTCCTCCTAATATAAAGCTGAGGAGTGAATCATATGCCTATCGGTCATAGGCTACTTTTTCAGGCCAGACACTCTCCTTGCTAATAGATGCAATAAAAGAGGACAGCTGCACCTCTGGAATAGTCTGCTAAAACCAGAAATGTGCCCACATTAGGGGTTTTAAACACAGTTCAGGTCCAGCTTATTTGCTCACCCGCATCCTCCCTTATGAACCAACTTGATCCCAGAGGTCCGCAGGGAAGGCCCTCCTCTCGGTCCCAACCCAGTCACAAGCATGGGCAATCAAAATTCCTCTGGCATTGGAATGGCCTTTCCAAGGAAATTAGATTGGCTTCCTCCTTGTTGATTTTTAGAAAGCAACTTAAAACTTGGCTCAGGAAGCAGGGATTTTGAGATAATCAGTCTTAAATGGAGGTATTTTAGTAAGATTGATGGTTTTAACATTTTAATGTGTTTATTCCAGCAAGAGCAGCTATTTTTGATGTTGATGTTATGTTCTTGTATTTTTCAGTATATAATTGCAATGGTTCTATTTCAATTTTGACCTATGTACTATTTTTGTAGGGCCCCCTGGTGATGCAGTGGGTTAAACCACTGTGTTGCTGAACTTGCTGACTGAGAGATTGGCAGTTCTAATCTGGAAGCAGGGTGAGCTCCTGCTGTTAATCCCAGCTTCTGTCAACCTAGCAGTTTGAAAACATGCAAATGTTTATCGTTCTTAGTAGGCAATTAAATTCTGCAACCTTGTTGTGAATCGCTTGCACTCTATCTACATTTTGAATTATTCAATTTTTGCTTAGAAACTGTCCCAACTATTCAATTTGCTGCAGACAAAATATGTCATTTTCTTGGTTTAGTTGATAGGCTATATCTACTAAGGATTTCATTAAAGGTTTTATTGAGGTCTACAAGTCATAACCCAAATATGAAAATATCAATCACAAAGGAATGCAGTGCTGTATTTTCTTTACAGGATCTGTCTTTTTATTTGGAGTATTTTGGGAATGCTAGTACAGAATTCCCAAATGTGAATCCTTTAAAACAGAATCTTCCAAGCAGTGTTATGAATGTCGTCAGTTCAGCACTGCATTCTGTTAAAGGCTTATATAAGAATCCACGAGATACCTCTAATTTACAGATTACTGCACATGCTACTTATGGAAGAAAGGACTTGAAGGTCGGCAGGATTAATTACTCTCCAATTATCACTTAATTTGGGTTTCTATAGTTTGATTTGTCTATTCGTTTTCACCACAGGCACCATCAGAGCACATTATGTAGGTGGTTCTTTGATTAATTTTTTAAACTTTTATGTCTGCTTTTTATATTCCTTTAAGTCAGTTTCATTCCTTTAACTGGGGCCCCTTCCATGCAGCTGTATAAAATCCCATATTATCTGCTTTGAACTGGGTTATATGGCAGTGTAGATTCAGGTAACCCAGATCAAAGCAGATATTGTGGGATTTTCTTCCTTGATATCCTGGGTTATATGGCTGTGTGGAAAAGCCCTGAAATATGAAACAATGGAATTGAAAATTTCCATGAATATATGATATATAGCTCTGCATATCTCAAAAGTAAATAAGAGTCTAGGATATTTTTTTAAAAGAAGTCTTACATCATGCTCCATTTTCCAGAGAAATCCCATCCTGGTCACTATACTGGAGTTGAGAAGATTTTCAGCCTTAGGATTCCTAGTTGCTAACAGGGTGAAATATTTCCCTTGGTACAACCATTCTGCAGAAAATTATGCCAAAGCAATCAAGGAATCCAAGCATACTGGATTCCACACAGGAGTCAGAAAATACATAACTTCTTATATTGTTGTCACATCTGTACCTGCATTAATGCTAATGCCATTAGTTATCTACAAAAATTTAGATCCATCTCCATGGTGACTCTCTATCCTCAGCAATAGATGCCAGAACAAATGGATATGGATTTTCTTGTGATTTCTCCCATTGTCTTTTTGTGGCAATCTACTGAAAGGGGCCCCCGTTTTTTATTTATTTTTTATTCTTCTTGCAGTTGTAACACCAGCCATCTTTGGATGGGGAACTGCTTTCCGTGTTGTTTATTATCCAACATTATTGTACATTTAAACTTTTAAAAGCCAGGAGCGTTCTCCAAGCTGCCTATAGGCACATTTTTTAGATAGGAGACATTTTCCCTTGTGAGGATTCTGGTTAATACAGATCTTCTCCAGGTTGCCAATCTCTACCCTTTCTCTTATATTTTTCTTATTTTTGTCTCCAAAATCAGTTTTCTTTCATCTCATATAAGCCTCTCATAAAGGATTTCACTAAATCCCCAGGTGTTTTAACTCTCTGACGGAAACAGACCTTCTCATAATGTTTGTTTCTCCTCGAACATTGTGTATCACATTTTGCTAGAATCCTTGCCTTGCCATTTGCTCATAAGGAGTTGACAATAACTTATCTTCTATCTCTAGGTGAGGAAATTAAATTTAACTTCTCCAGGCTTCTTGTGAAGTTTTGGATTCTTGTGTTCACTTCCTTATCCATGGATTTTATATCTGAGGTTTCATTTATTTCCAAAAAGTAATCCCTGCCAGACATTTTTGTGGGTCTCTCTATATTCTGCAATGAATTACTATGTTATGCTTCCAGCCCAAGTATAATCAAAGTATAGAGTTTGTTTTTATTCATGTTCTTAAGCATCTCTAGAGGTCTTGGAAGTATCTCTCCATGGATACAGAGTTCATATTTAAGAATGTTCCCTCTTAAGAGATCATTCTATGGGTTGAACTTTTGGGGGATGAAAACTGTGCCATGGCAAGCATCTCTTTGAAGTTGTGCAGTACTATAACACCATGTAGAGTTATTTCAGAAAGAAGCCAAACCAGTGCATCTTTTCTAAAAGGAACAATCTATATCACAGTTTGATTCAAGGTGGACATAGCACCATCTATAGCTCACTAGCAATATTATCAGTAAGCATGAGACATCTCCAAAATTCTTTCTAGAAGATTTTGACTACTCGCCCCAAATCTCCATCCCTAGTAGAGGGCTAGCTAGTAAATTAGGGATGGAAAACTTTTATTTTAATGAATCTATAGTGTCAGAGTAATTTATGTGTTTTTACAGACTCTCAACAACTTAGACAATGGATCTACTCTAGCTGTAATTATCCAAAAGGATCCAGGTCACTGTGTGTTAGGAAAAGTGAAGTAGAAAAGGTAATGGATTCTGGAAAGTTTGATGAAAGCAAAGTGTTGGCATGAACACATCAGGAATGGGTCAGGTTTTTCTGAGTTGTAAAACATAACTGTAAATCTCTCTCAAATGCAGTGTGACTTCAGCATGGCAAAAGCTAAATTTCTTAGGCATTTTCAAAAACCTCAGCCAGCCAGAGTCCATTATGAATTGAGATGCCAGAAGGAATTCTTATAGATCTCTAATTCAAAGTGGTACCAAATTTTGGATATGGTCTTGCAAACGTGCAAATCCTGAGACAAAAGTGAGAGATCTATTTCTTCTTTTCTGCACTTTAGAAAAAATGTTTTAAAATCAGCATTCACCATTCAAACTGGCATCCAATTCACTTTAATGTGAAGAAAAATATAACAAAGTACAGTACATGCAATAACAAAAAATTCTATTCCAGGGGGATGAACAGTAGCTTTTGCAATGCTGAACCAATTGAAATAGAGTCGATTTTAGCGACTTTGATTCAGAAAGCAGTTTTATCTGCTCACAGAAATGATTAGAAGTTCTTAATTTTTGCTAGTATGGATAACAGCTAATCCCACAGAAAGCCATTTGAAGAATAAATTTCAAGTTATATAAATCTTTTTCTCAGGGGAAAAAAAATAGATCTCAGAATTGCCTCTCCATTTTAGGTCCAGCAAGGCAATCTCCTCAGCTGTATAACATTTCATTGGGAAAGAATGTTCACAAATGAGCTTAGTGTTAAGCCTACACCTATCCTCTTTCCTTGCCGTAACAGCCTTTTATGGATAACTTGGGATTGACTCTCCTTTCCCCCCATACTCTGTGAGAATGCTTCATAAGTGTACAACTGCTAACATCAAGCTCAAAGCTAGGCAAACCTTACCCTGAGGTACCAATGGTGAAAGCTGCAATTTTTCAGTTAAAGCCTTGCTATTTGCATAGTTAGAAATAGTGCTGAAACTGTCATGCAGAGCTTGCCAACCCTATGGCAAAGCGTCCCAGAGAGGTACATGAGTTTTCATTTCTGCCCAAAATGCCAGAAATATCACAAGTTATTAAACCAAAATTTGTATTTCCCTGTGGAATAACTGATACGGAACCTGAAAATCTTATGGAAAGTTTTATTTGAAGTTCTCTAGTTGTTCATGTCTTCAAAATTCCTACATGGCACTTCTAAAATAAACAGCAAAACATCCTGTAAAGAGACAGGATGTAAAATTGAAATTTCTACCTTGTAAGAAAAGAAATAACATTGCCTGAAAGAATGTACACAGAACATTTTTAAATGTTAAATATATGCAGCCTGACTTTTTTTCAAGAGATTTCATGCAAATTGTTGTTTTTGTTTTGTTTTGTTTTTTTGAATTTTTGCAGACTTAAATCCAAAAGGACTGGAGTTGCCAGTTTGCAATGCTCACATATGCTCATTATTTCACTGTGGCAATAAAAACATCAGGGACCAATTTGTACAAAATTTCTACAGACTTTGATTTGATAAAGGCAGAATCTGAGTTGTACACATCAACATTAATGCAGGACAGTTTGACCACATGAAAGCTCGATTTAAATCCTTTCACCTCAGACTATATATTGATTTTTTTCAACTGCTTAACAGAAAGTGAAATGAAAGGATCTATGCAAGAGTTTACCTTCAGTTTGGTAATCAGAAAATACTGTGATCTATTTGAAACCAAAGACTATGAAGAGCAGCATTTTTGTCTGCTATTTTAGATCAAAGTATCTCATTGTATTGTCGAAGGCTTTCATGGCTGGAATCACTAGGTTCTTGTTGGTTTTTTCGGGCTATATGGCCATGTTCTCGAGGCAATGCCTCGAGAACATGGCCATATAGCCCGAAAAAACCCACAAGAACCTAAAGTATTTCATTGTCTGGAACATCAGCCACCCCTGAAAACTAAACATTACAGAAACATAGTACAGGGAGTCCCCAGTTACAAAGACCTGACTTACAAATGACTCATAGTTAAGGATGAGAGTGAGACATCAGGAAATGAGAGACATCTCTCTCTCAGAAGTGAAACTCTCTCTTCTGAAGCTTTATCACCATTCCTTGGTTTTACAATATATATATATATATATATATATATATATATATATATATATATATGCGCGCGCACACACACTGTTGTAAATGGCAACCTTCATCAAGCCTTCTCTAGCAATCTCTTTGTCTATAATCTTGTTTCTTACTGTTTCCTTTATGCATGTTCTGATGTACAGCTACCTTTTACTCCATGGATTCTGAGAAGTTCTAAAAGGAGCTGCAGACCACATGCGCGCACTCTCTCTCTCCCTCTCCTATTGACTATATAACCTGTTGATAGCTGTTTTGTTGCAAGAGAGATGTCCTGGCCAGCTGGCAAAGGGAACCACCTCAAAGATATTTGAAACTGGACCAACAAGTTTGTGTACCTGTGTATGCTGAACACATGAAAGTTGTGAATAAACTAAATATGTTATTTCCATCAAAGTCTATTTCATTTTGTCTCTTGAGTGCATGATATGAAACAAGGTGTTTTATGAGAGAGCATTTTTGGACACTTCTAAAGCTCTGCTGTTTTTAAGAACTGGGAAATGTCTTTTTTCCTGACAGATCAGAGATTGCAGGTTATTCAGTCTAACAACTGAAACCATTGCCTAGCACAATTATATTTGGTTGCATACTACAAGAGGAGATTGTGCTCTAAATGAATTTTTGGCTTTTCTCTAAAAGGTTTATGTTCTCAGATAGATAGATAGATAGATAGATAGATAGATAGATAGATAGAGAGTTGCATTTTAAAAATGTACCTGTTCTGATTTACATACACATTCAACTTAAGAAAGCAGGCATAAATGAAAAATCAGACTGATGTTGCAAAACCACTATTAGACTGGATTTTTACACTATTTAATACTAAGCAATTACTGTCACGTAACTGCAGAACACAGTAAAAATGCATTAAATCCAGTTTAAGTTCCAGTAATCAATTTGACTCTTTGTTTGGCATTATTAAGAAACAAGATCATTAGCTGTACTTCTTCTCCCTATTACATTTAACCACAATTTAACCAATTTAATATCTAGGAATGCCTTTTACACATAGGAAAGCAATTAAAGCATTACTGGCACAAGAAAGCAAAATGTCCCGAGGGCTAACTCACAGCAGTTTTAAACAGTGTTAAAGCTGAAGAAATGTGTAATCTATACTAGGTTAAAAAAGAAAGGAAGAAGGAAACAAAGAAAGAAAGACCAGACACCACTGTAGAAAATTGATTTACTGTAATCACTAAAGACCTCTTGAGCATTATTTTGAAAAGAATGTATAATATTTCAGACTTCAATTCTACATCCTCTGACTTGGGAGGAAACTCCACGGAACCCAATGTGATTTGAGAACAGATGTGCCTAGGACGGTGGTGAGTATTCACAATACTTCACATAGGTTTTTGCATTTGTAATCCTTACAAACGTCCTGTGAAAACAGGCTGTTATTTGCTCACTGCGGACAGGTGACCAATGAAATTAATGGCTAAGAATAAATATGAAGATTCATAATTGAATCTCTAACCTACTCTGCTACATCATGGCCATGGCTAAATTTTAATTTCTTTTCAGGAATTTTAGTGAAAGCACCTTGGCTCTCTCTTGTTTACCTGTCTCAGGAACCTTAGCACGTCATCTGAGAGAACCCTCTCCCATGATTAACCCTTTAAAAATATTTTCCAGTGCTTTTTGTCAGGCCTCTTTTGATTCTATGAAACCACCTCTTTGCAGTTTTGACACTTCTGTTTGATACTGGGAACTGCAACTTGGATGACATAAAACACTCCAGTGATTTAGTGATGTCTTTCGCAAGCCCCCTTTCAGCTTTTGGTTTTTTTTTCATGGCAGGAGTGACTTGAGAATCTGCAAGTTGCTTCTGGTGTGAGAGAATTAGCTGTCTGCAAGGACATCGCCCAGGGGACAACCAGATGTTTTACCATCCTTGTGGGGGGGGGCTTCTCTCAGGTCCCCGCATGGGGAGCTGGAGCTGACAGAGGGAACCTGCTCCCCCCAGATTCAAACCACTGACCTGTCAGTCAGCAGTTCTGCTGGCAAAAGGGTTTAACTCATTGTGCCACTGAGGGCTCCCCCATTCTGATATTTTGGCTTGAAAGTTAGCAGTGTAACTTGGACAGCAACCAAAAACAGTCCGCATGTCAGTTAGAGATATCTGACATGATGCACCAAGGAGTTTTGTGTGCCATAAATGAATACACAGACATTCTCTTTTAGCATTTGGAGCATAGCATCCAGTATTAATATTTTATGCCAGAGGTCCTCTAACTTTTGAAACAGGGAGCCAGTTCATGGTCCCTCAGGCTGTTGGGAGATCTAGTCCATAGTTTGAAAAAAAGTGAATGAATTTTCCTATGCACATTGCACATACTCTATTTGTAGTGCAGAAAACATGAAAATACAATACAATATTTAAAATGAAGAACAATTTATCTAACATAAATTTACTAGTATTTCAATGGGAAGGGTGGGCTTGCTTTTGGCTGATGAAATAGCCAAGTTAATTAGGATTGTTGTTGTGGTGGTGTGCCTTCAAGACATTTCAGACTTAGGGCGATCCTAAATCTAAAGTTTTGAACTGGGGGGGGGGGGTGTCTGGTCTGCAGATCTTAGTTTGGGGACCCTGCTTTATGTTGTTATTAACTATGTAATTTTTCACACTTTCTATTGAAGTCACTCCTTCAGAACAGATCAATTTCTTGATTCCTTGTTCAATAATTTAATAGCTGTGGACCCATCTCTAGAAATACTGTCATAAATGCCAAAAGAACTATCTGATAGTGATTATGTTGTGCAGAAAACAGAAACTAATTGCCAGCCGTGAAAACAACTCAAAACATTTTTCCTCAGCCATAAGATTTTAATTTAAAATGTTACTAGAAATTAAGTGGCAATGCTCCAGCTAAACCTCATATTAATTTGAGGCTGGCTGAGTTGGGGGTTGCACTGGGGATATAACTGAATTTTAGAAATATCTAAATGAAAAGATCACTATTCCCTACCAGGCACATAAAATGGTGCATACCTCTTTGATATTGCAGGGTATGTTCAGTGGTTTATGGACATATGCTGCTCACGTTTCTGTACACTGACATAAAGAATTAACAATGAACCCCACATGGGAACACTACAGAAATCACAAGACATTTATTATGGAGGGACCAAATATGATTATCCACAGTACTGAACACAGTACTTTTAAGGTGTACATAGGTGTGTGTGTGGGGGGGGGGGGGGGGGCGTGTTCTGTAAGTTTGTTCTTAAGTTGAATTTGTAAGTTGGAACAGATACATTTTAAAATGTAACACACACACACACACACACACAAATGCATGTGTGTTAGCTTTGGCTAAAAATCCCTGTGGTGCTTGTTTTGCTGTCTGTGCTCCTGTTCATAAGATTTCACTGTATGTCCTTGTGCAGTGGTTCTCAACCTGGGGTCCCCAGATGTTTTTGGCCTACAACTCCCAAAAATCCCAGTCAGTTTACCAGCTGTTAGGATTTCTGGGAGTTGAAGGCCAAAAACATCTGGGGACCCCAGGTTGAGAACCACTGTCCTTGTGGTTATTGGGGCAGATTTATCTCACTTCCTGTTATCTCACCCCCCCCCCCTCCCAATTCCTAACTGCAAGTTGTTTGTAAGGCAGATGTTTGTAACTCGGGCAATGCCTATATATATAGAGAGAGAGAGAGCTCAATAATGTTACTAAATTTCTCACACAAAAATGTAACAGGAGATTTAACAGCAGTTGAAATCATCCATGAGCAACATTTCAAAACTCACATACCACTGATGACAGCAGAAATACAGTACAGCAAATCATAAAACCAGAGTGAATAAGTAATACATTACTCTATAATTACCTCCTTTTCTCAGTAAAAGGTGCAAAATACTGTTCCTTTTCAGATGAATGCAATCAGAAACCATATTCCCACTATGAAAATGCGTCTTTCTGCATTTTTCTTTTTTTTGCAAAAGCTGCAATAACCCCTTCCCTATATCCTCTTGAGATTTTTTATTCTTTTTTTTCAATATAAATTGTGCATATCTTGCATGGCTTCTCAGTCAGTATAACACTGTTCTGGGAAGCCTTCTAGAAATGCTAATGATGTCCACCCAAACCTATACTAGGTGAGTCCCCTTGGGAAGCTAAAGCAGCCTATAAATAAATTATTATTATTATTATTATTATTATTATTATTATTATTATTATTACACCATCAAATCTGCTGAACTTGCCATGTTGTCCGAATGCCCGATCACCATCTCCCAAAGCAGTTACTATACTCCCAACTCAAGAACAGGAAATGTAATGCTGGTGGACAAAAAAAAATATTTAAAGATGGGCTGAAAGCCAACCTGGCATAGACACTGAGAACTAGGAAGCCCTGGCCCTTTGAGTGCTTTAACTCGAAGTCAGCTATGGCCAGCAGTGCTGCAGAATTCGAAGAGGCATGAATGGAGGGTGAAAGGGAGAAACGTGCCAAGAGGAAGGTGTGTCAAGCCAACCCTAACCAGGATTGCCTTCCACCTGGAAACCGATGTCCTTACTGTGGAAGAACATGCAGATCAAGAATAGGGCTCCACAGCCACCTACGGACCCACCACCAAGACACTATACTTGGAGGACCATCCTCGAACTATGAGGGATCGCCTAACATTGTTGTTGTTGATATTATTATTATTACTACGATTAGAGTGCTCTAATGCTTTTAGCTCTGGAGTAGTGATGGTCTAACAACCACAGGGAAATGATGGATCCACAAACCTATTCTGTCTAAACATAGGAAAAATAAGTTTTCTCTTGGAACAGATTAAGACTGAGTTGTTAATTACATCATACATGTTCCTCTTGCCTTATTTATCAACATTCCCATGGTCTCTAATCTCTACTAAAAGATGAGCTGATGAAAGATGCTAATTAAAATATTAGCATAGTGATTAATTCCCCCCCCCCCTTCTACTCTTTATTCAATAACTTACAGCACCTACTGGAGTGCATTTAGAGTAGACTGTTCCCAGAAAGGAATTGTGCTTCAGTAGAAGCAGCCATATTAATGAACAGACGTGTTTAGTGTACAGTATGTATTTAAAACACTATGCTTCATAGTATATCACCTTTATCACGTACTCATGACTACCCTGTGCTTTTAGAAAATCTTCTGTTGCTGTGTTGTAGGCGATGCTGGAATAATATATGAGAAATAATGTTTTACAATTATGCAAATATGTTCCCCAAGGCAGCACAACTATTTTGAGTTACAAATTTCCAAAATATAGGGTTAAGAACATATAAAGAGTGAGCTTGTTTGTTGGTATCAACAGAGATGATGACGATGATGTTGATGACGACGATGATGTATGCCTTCACATCATTTGTGGTGTGCAGCAGTCCTCAGACAAACCTTTCACAGGGTTTCTTGGTAACATTTTTCAGAGGAAGTTTTCCATTGTCTACCTGAGGCTAATAAAGTTTTACGAGCCAAAGGTCACCCAGTGGTTTTCATGGCCAAGAAGGATTTGAGTCCTAGTATCCCAGTCTAATTTTCAAACCACAAAGTGTTCAGTTTCAATGATGGTCTTCCTATTTCACAACCCATTATGTCTTTTCCACCTTGCCTGCTTATATCTATCCTTGATCTTGGGCTGTTCTTTGTACAAGCTATTTTAAGTAGAATACCACTAATGCCACAAAGTATAAAAATTGTCTTGAAATGATGCATCTTGACAGCATGGTATACAAGTATTGTGTTGATATTTATTATCATATTTAACATCCCTGCCGAGCTCTACAAAAATCTTAACCTCAGGGTGGGCACATTTATTTACCTGTAAAAGAAGCAGAAGATGGAAATACTGAAGTCAGAGGAGGAACAGCACAAATGATTCATATTTATTTTGCATGGCATTAAAGGCAGAAGCATTGTTCATTAGGATTGGGGCATGCAACCATTCTTTGTTCTATGACCCAAATAGCATTTTCTAAACAGTTTTGAGGGAGACTATGAGCTGGTTGTGTTTTTTCTTATTTGTTTGTTTCTTTCAAAATGCAGATTATGAAAGCCATAGCTCAAAATGTACCACCAAAAAGGACAATTACTTTCAAAGGCCTCAAGGGATATGCATAAAAAAGAACAGGTGTATTCCATCTCCAGAGAGCTGAACTCAAAGCCACAATTTCTTTTATTACAGATTCATGTATACATATTTCCTAAAGCAGAGCATCACAGAAAGTCAATATTGTGATCCTAGGAACAATCTTTCTTGAATAAATCTCCCAGAATTATGTTTCTCGAAAATTCATAACTATCAAGCGAAATGCAATGGATGTAAGTAAACACACCATCCATTTCCCCACTGTTTAGGTTTTTCAAAAATGAAACAAGATAATTCAAACTGTCAGCAGACTGCAAAAGATTTTAATTACATACCTAAGTAGTCACATATACTCATATTACATCAGCAAAAATACTGCAGCCCTGACATCTTATATCAACAACTGCAGCACTGAATTATTCTTGCCCATGTTTTATTTTTTCAGCACTGGGCAAAAATGCCTGTTTTATCTTATGCAAATTAAATAGATTATTTTATGGGGGGGGGGGACCTCTCTGGCATACCAATTAGTTTCATTGGACTCATGATGTGCTGCTGCCACTGCTTGCTGTTATGATGCTTTTCATAAACATATTTGTCCAATTAGCAACTATATTTACAAAATGGTCGCTGTTGTAAACGTTGAATATTTCATACTGCAAAGTCTTTGTGTGCTCCTAGGATCAATTAAAATGCTACATGGTGAATCTGCCATCTATAAAGTAGAATCCCCAGAGTGAAGAATAGAAAAATGAGATTCAACAACAATTCCCACCATTTGCACACTCAGAGGGGCCTTTCCTTGAAACTGGCAAGAGGCTGGGAAAACACTTGATTACTTAATGAATTCTGTGTTTGTTTATTCACAAGCAAGCTCCCTTAAGTTTAAACTCACATTCTACTATAGTCTTCCCCAAATTGGTGAAGCCATTGTTAATTTGACTCCAACTGATTTGGACCA
The DNA here is from genome assembly GCF_037176765.1 of Anolis sagrei. Lineage (NCBI taxonomy): Eukaryota > Metazoa > Chordata > Lepidosauria > Squamata > Anolidae > Anolis > Anolis sagrei. Next base: position 28,225,872 of record NC_090024.1, read on the forward strand.
ATTCATTCATATCCTATTATAATCATTCATATTATACTATAATATATCTAGCTATGAATTGATGGAGCCATTGTGAATTTGACTCCAACTGATTTGGAGGCCTGGTCCTGTTCAACATCTTTATTAATGAGCTAGATGAAGGGTTAGAAGGCATGATCATCAAGTTTGCAGATGACACCAAATTGGGAGGGATAGCCAATACTCCAGAAGACATGAGCAGAATTCAAAACGATCTTGACAGATTAGAGAGATGGGCCAAAATTAACAAAATGAAGTTCAACAGTGACAAATGCAAGATACTCCACTTAGGCAGAAAAAATGAAATGCAAAGACACAGAATGGGGGACATGTGGCTCGAGAGCAGTACGTGTAAAAAAGATCTTGGAGTCCTCATGGACAACAAGTTAAACATGAGCCAACAATGTCATGCGGTGGCAAAAAAAAAAGCCAATGGGATTTTGGCCTGCATAAATAGGAGTATAGTGTCTAGATTCAGGGAAATTATGCTACCCCTCTATTCTGTTTTGGTCAGACCACACCTGGAATACTGTGTCCAATACTAGACACTGCAATTGAAGGGAGATGTTGACTCTCTGCCTCAGAGTGTGGTGGAGACTCCTTCTTTGGGAGCTTTTAAACAAAGGCTGGGTGGCGATCTGTCAGGGGTGCTTTGAATGTGATTTTCCTGCTTCTTGTCAGGGGGTTCGACTGGATGGCCCACAAGGTCTCTTCCAACTCTATGATTCTATCATTTGGGGCAATTCAGCTCCGTCTATCATCTCCTTTGCCCCACTATTTGTTTACCCATCCCACAGTGAATCATAGAATCATAGAATCATAGAATCAAAGAGTTGGAAGAGACCTCAAGGGCCATCCAGTCCAACCCCCTGCCAAGAAGCAGGAATATTGCATTCAAATCACCCCTGACAAATGGCCATCCAGCCTCTGCTTAAAAGCTTCCAAAGAAGGAGCCTCCACCACACTCCAGGGCAGAGAGTTCCACTGCTGAACGGCTCTCACAGTCAGGAAGTTCTTCCTAATGTTCAGATGGAATCTCCTCTCTTGTAGTTTGAAGCCATTGTTCCGCGTCCTAGTCTCCAAGGAAGCAGAAAACAAGCTTGCTCCCTCCTCCCTGTGGCTTCCTCTCACATATTTATACATGGCTATCATATCTCCTCTCAGCCTTCTCTTCTTCAGGCTGAACATGCCCAGTTCCCTAAGCCGCTCCTCATAGGGCTTGTTCTCCAGACCCTTGATCATTTTAGTCGCCCTCCTCTGGACACATTCCAGCTTATCAATATCTCTCTTGAATTGTGGTGCCCAGAATTGGACACAATATTCCAGATGTGGTCTAACCAAAGCAGAATAGAGGGGTAGCATTACTTCCTTAGATCTAGACACTATGCTCCTATTGATGCAGGCCAAAATTCCATTGGCTTTTTTTGCCGCCACATCACATTGTTGGCTCATGTTTAACTTGTTGTCCACGAGGACTCCAAGATCTTTTTCACACGTACTGCTCTCGAGCCAGGCGTCCCCCATTCTGTATCTTTGCATTTCATTTTTTCTGCCAAAGTGGAGTATCTTGCATTTGTAAGAGTGCAAAAGTAAGAGATGATATTTTGAAAAGGCTGTATACATACAATAAGGCATTCAGGAAATGAGGCTAATAACACACAACATCCTGTAAATATCACTACTCCACAGCTACAGAGATCAAAGTGTGAATACAAGCCAGACAAAGTGGATTCCTTTTGAATTCCATTTATGTAAACTGGGTTATTAAGTGCATGCCTACATGCTTCTGCTCAAACTGGCCAGAGTTGGAAGTGCTTAATTTGGACTGAACTGTGCCTATTTTTTCCCAAGATAAAAAAGAAATGATACTGTAAACAAGTATGAAAATGATGGTGCTGATGAGTCCATTAACATCATAATACAAAATTATTAGGTCCCTGCACCAAATGAAATGGAACATACAACATGGAGACAACATGAAAAGAAGATGCATATTTCATTGTGCATATGAAAACCTGGTCTCAATCGGCAATGGTGATCAAAGGGTTTCAGATAATATTTTTAAGCTTTAAGTGCTGATGACTAAATAAAACCCAATGTTTGCTGGCTATTTACAGATTATGCCATTTACACCACAAATAATACACAAAATACACTTAAAAAGGGGGAGAGAACACAGGATTTTGCATCTCCTCTGTTGCCAGGGAAACAACTTTCCTTATCCACAGGTTGCTCAAGTTTGCTTCTCTTGGCTCATCATCCATCAAGTGCTAAAGAAGTGCTCTATTTTGTCTTTCTCTCCAAATCCTGCAAATTTACATATGGGGAGTTGAAATCTTCCCAAGAACCCCCTGTGATAGGTTTGCCTTATTGGTTGCCCAAAGACAAAATCAATTTGAAGTATCCAACAGCAACAATGAAAATGCATACACAGTCACACATTTCATGTATACGCTTTGAGAATTATGTTATTGTGGTGCATTACATTTTAGGCTTTGAAAGACTATGATGTCTATCTTAAATTCCATTAACAAAGGGATGGGAAATTATGGAAGGTTGAGGTTGCCAACTAGAAGAAATTGGATGATTGCACCTCCATTAAGGGCACTGCCCCCAAAATACCACTACCACCACCATGCATTTTTTCTTCCTGGCTGCCTAGAGAATATTTTGGGTCAATCTGAACCAGAAATAAAATTGTGAAAAATGTTACAAAATGTTTTGATTTCTGGGGGGCTTCATAAACCTAATAAAAATGCCCACTGTACCACTTAGATTCCATTTTTTGGTTAAATAAATGAGAAGATTCTGCATAAAGAACTATCTGACCCACAAAATAGTCATGGGGCCAACATATGGTCCACACTAAGACCCTTGCATTAATAGAAGCAAATCCTATGTCTTCAGCTTTATTTCCATCACAGAAGAGATATGGAATATTGATCTCAGAAATAAGTCTACTTAGTCTATGCAAGTCTGCTTTCTTTACTATCATTGGAGTTTTCAATTTTCATTTTACTAACCCAGAATGGAAACCTGTCAGAATGATTTTTCAAAGATATTCCCAGAGTTGATTTTGCTTTCCAGCCAACAGCATCTTGTATTTTAATATTCATCCACCTTTCAAAACCTATAGATATGCAGTTCACAAAACCATCACGACAAATAGTAAAATGCATTTAACACTTCACACAAAAACAAGGCTGATACATCATTTTCCACAAGGGAGTTGTTAAATGTTCCAGACAAGGTGACGAAAAATTATAGCTACTATTTAATTTCTATTTTCTAGTTTATCAACAAAGATTAAAGCTAAAACGTCATTTTTAGGTTGCTATAGCCTCCAGGGAACTGCTCACATTTTAGACAGAGAAGTGATTAAACAGCTGCATGGTATTGCTCACAGACTTCGTAAATGTAGGGAAACATATAATTACGCATCTTGACATTTTATGTAAAACAAATCATTTTTACTGCCATATCACTGCCTCCTTCTCTTTTGAAAAATGAACTTTTAAAACCATTTTTTCTAAAAGTTAATATTCTTCTTTATATATATATAATTTTAGAAGAAACAGCTATAAAACTACTGGAATAACAGGATTTCTGCATGATCATGAATGAGTTTCAGAAGTTTCCTAGAGAAGCTCATATTGAATATCAAAATATAGAAGTTAATTGATTTGGCTGGTCAAAAGAAGTTACAATAGGTTTTCATAATGAAACCCCTTCAGCATTGAACAGTGCTGGCTGGTGATATCTTATTATGCATCTATGTGCAATTACACAGATTTCCCAAAATTGAAAAAAGCCAAGGCATTTCTGGTCTGAAGCATTTAGGATAAGAGATATGTAATCGGAAATTGGAGCAGTCCACCAGGCTAAGGTTAGGAGGGCTACACATATAGTTTAGGTATGATATAGTTTCCAGTATAGTTCTGTTATAGAACTCCAATATGCCGGTGATAATGCAGTCTGTGCTCATTCAGAAGAAGATCCACAAGCCACTCTAAACACCTTTGTAGAAGCATATGAGAAGCTCGGCCTCTCATTGAACATTGAGAAAACCAAAGTGCTCTTCCAGCAGTCACCAGCCAATCCCCCTCCAATGCCAGAAATACAGCTTAACATTAGAAAACGTTGACCATTTCCACTACCTTGGCAGCCACTTCTCCAAAAAAAGTCAACACTGACACCGCCTGAGCTCTATGAGTGCAGCATTTTTCCGAACGGACAGAGAATATTTGAGGATTGCGACATCCATAGAGATACCAAGGTGCTTGTTTATAAAGCTATTCTCCTCCCAACCCTGCTATATGACTGCAAAATGTATACTGTCTACATACATCACACTCAACTCCTGGAACAATTCAGTCAGCGTTGCCTCTGAAAAATCCTACAAATCCTTGGGAAGACAGGCAGACAAATGTCAGTGTGCTGGAAGAAGCAAAGATCACCAGCATTAAAGCAATGTTCCTATACCATCAATTCCACTGGGCTGGCCGCGTTGTCCAAATGCCCAATCATTGTCTCCCAAAGCAGCTACTATACTCTCAACAAAAGAACAGGAAACATAATGTTGATGGACAGGAAAAGGTGGTCTTAAAGCCAACCTTAAAAACTGTGGCATAGACAATGAGAACCGGGAAGCTCTGGCCCTTGAGTGCTCTAACTGGAGGTGAGCTGTGACCAGCAGTGCTGCAGAATTCAAAGAGGCATGAATGGAGGGTGAAAGGGAAAAATGTGCCAAGAGGAAGGTGTGTCAAGCCAACCCTGACCGGGACCACTTCCCACCTGGAAACCGATATCCTCACTACCAAACATGCAGATCAAGAACAGAGCTCTACAGACCCACTCCAAGACACTGAACTTAGAGGACCATCATCCTCGGGCTACGAGGGATCACCTAAGTAAGTTAGTTCCCAGGGTTTTCTATTGAAAACCAAAATACTCTAGTGTAGGATACAGATGCTCAAAAATTTCCTCCTGTTCCTGATATTGCATTAAAAAGGTAGAGTTATCCTCCAGCACCTATTTCTTCCTAAGAGGATAGCACTATACTTTTCAAGGATTAATAGAAATTCCTCCTTATTTGCTAAAAAAAATCCATCAAAAAAGAGGCTATACAGTGGTGAGCAGAGTTCTAGTGCAGCATGATTGACAGAGCCTTCCTAAGTTCCACATTCCATGAATGAATCAAAGTGATAGATGTTTACACACTTAAATGCAAGAATGAAACTACAGATAGGAGACTTAAATCTAAACATACTGGTTAGTCCACCAACAATGGCACTGAATCAGTTACTGAATGGTAAGTCATTATAAAGGTAGGTCTTTAAAATTCAGTGTGTTGGTTCTAATTTAGACTCCTATTAGGATTCAGGCTACAGAGAATCTTCTGTGAACATGAATTCTAAAAATCACTATTAATTATGGTCAGTATAGAATTTACAGGAATAATAATAATAATAATAATAATATATAATAATAACTTTATTTTTGTACTCCATCTCCATCTCCCTGAAGGGACTTTGGCTGGCTCACATGGGGACAAGCCCAAGATTTAACATAGTTAAAATATAACAACAACATTCATAAAAACATTTCAAACAATATAAAACAACCACATAATACAATACATAGCGAACATCTAGCAACCTTCAGTGGTCTGAATAGTGCACAGTACTGAGTTCAGGGCAGGCAACTGGTGCATATCATTTACCAAAGGATAGGGTTGATGGATAAAGTGCTAAATGAAAGGAAATGACAGGATTAGGGCCTAGGGAGTAGTATAAAGAGAGCACTATTCTTCTCTTTCCTTTTCTATTTTTTTTATTCCTGAACTCCCAGTGAGGAATTCTGGATACAACTACTGTTTACCTTGCCTGTTGCAGGTAGGCATACACAGTGATTGTAGGATAACTAGAGCAGAATATTCCCTTTTTGAGTTTGTTTCATTGCATTGTTTACTACAGATATGCTGTTACAACCCAAAGCCAAAAGTCTGTGTTTCTCTTGCCCTCTTTCACCACCCTGCCGTTGCTGATGCTTCTAAAAAAACTATCCAGCTAAATAGAAGACATGGAAGAAAGGGATGAAAAATGGAACTGTTATGGCAGAAACTTGCTGAGGCATGACTATATTTCTGGTGGGATGTCCTTCAGGGTCACAGGCGATGGAAATGGGCTAAATTTCAAAACACTGTTCCATGTTCATTATGTAATAATGGTTAACGCACAGCCCCTGCTGATTAGCAATTTTGTCACACAGTGCCAGACAGACTTCGAACTCCAGACAGAAAAATTACTTTTGCCGCTCATGATTGCTCAGTGGAACAACTGGAACCTAATTCCCACCAAGTTATGGATGCACCTCAGGACATTTCCCCTTCAGTGCAGAGTTCCCAAAGCAATAAAGGAGTCTCAGCTGAGGCTGAAATTGCAACTTCCATTTATTAGTTCAGCTAAGTTATCTGAAAGTTTCACAGTCTTAAAAGATAGTTTGAAGCACTGGAACAAAAATATTATCAATAATATCAGCAATATCAACAACAAGAGAAATTCTGTTTCTCTTGACTTTGAATAGCTTCCTTGCACATAGCTTACAGATCTGGATTTTAGAGCCAATATTTTAAACTCAATTCCATTTTAAGATGTAGTAGAAGGGATCAGCAAAAAAAAAAAAAGGAAATCCAGTTTTCACCTTTCCATGGTATCCAAGGACATTACGCATCTAGAAGACTCAACTTAGCTAAAATGACAGGGGGGTGTCAAATAAAAAAACGAAAAGCTTTTCAAGCTAGTCAATGACACAGCCAAAAGAGCTTATAAACTTTGCCAAGTTACAAAAATATGGTTTCCTTGAAAGCTCATGCTATAATTTCTAAGTCTTTAAAAGTACTGGAACACAGTTCCAAAACAAGAAAGAGCTTGTGCCAAGCCAAAGCAACAAAACAAACCCCAAATCTACATGTAGACAATGCTTTTAGTAGGATCACATATATGGACATATAATGTGCAAGCTTTCAGATCTTCAGAATTCTGCATCAAGCTAGATCAGGAGTATGCTTAGCACATCCTTTGGACTGCAGTCAGCCTCCAGGTACTTTTTTCATCTTCAGTCCTCTCCAATATTCTCCAGAAAGTTGATAACTTTAAAAAATGAGACCGGTTGCCACCATTAAACCTTATAGAAACAACTGGAAAAGTTGGACTTTATTTCAACTTCTTGTAAGTCTTCTGCAGTCCCATTCTGGGATAAAAGTGTGGTGTAAATTGATTTAAATTAGAAATGGAATTAAATTTAGTAATAATATAGCTAATACCATAAATAATAACCATAGTCAATGAGCCCTGACACATGTACAGAGGAAGAACTGTTTCAAGTGACAGAAAATGCGGCCGCCTTTACCTGGTTTGGGTCTAAAATTATTTAGCTGCTTGCATTCCCTCTATTTTATCATTTTTATACTAATTTGTTTATGCAATGCTTTTGACATGAAATGAAAAACCACTAAAATTGAAGTGCACATTAGATGCGACGGCATGTTAGAATTGTGCACCTCAACATGAAATTCTTATATGTCACATTTTAAATGTCTTTTTATTGTATCTTATGGTGAATTGTCCCATTAATTTTCTAATTTGTTATGGTATTGATTGTAATTTAGTATACGTTTGTAAGGCATTGAATTTTGCCATTATTTCTTTGTAAACCACTTTGATTCCCCCTGGGGTGAGAAAAGTGGTATATAAATACTGTAAATAAATAAACAAACAAACATGTCTGCACTGTTTGGCAAAAGATCTCAGCTGAGGAAGGAGGAAGAAGAGGCAGTGGTGGCTGTAAAAGGCTGGTAGTAAGCTGATGGTGGCCATGAAAAGACTGGTGGGAAAGCCAAATGGAGGGACATAGCTTTCCACCAGCCATTTCGCGACCATCACCTCTTCATATTACATTCAACAGCAAATCCTGTTTTTGTAATGCACATCTTCAAAATTGGGGTTCACATCACATTTGATGATGCATTATACTTGAATAAATACAGGCACATCTTATTGTAACGGATCGTCCAAGGCAGTTGGAGGGACAAGACATGCAGTTCTACCTTTGAGCAGAAATCACCAGGAGAAAAGATCTGAAGCTGATCGCGAAACAGCCAAAAGGAAAACATAAACATTGCATGTTTGGAGTATGGGCATTTCTTGTCCATAATTTGAGAGGAGGTTTGGAAAAAAGCAAAAACAAAAACCCAGCAACCCTAATATTTATTCTTGAAGAATTGCACTGCTTTCAATGAGATTTTTCTAGGTAACATTTCAACACCAAGAATAAGTAGAACAAGAATATAACCTTAATGCAAACAGCACAAGACATTAAACTGAATCCTGTTGCTTTTAAAAAGACACACACAAAGTGGATATCTTCAAATGCTCACAGCAAATACACACACACAAAAGAGCTTGAGGCAGAAATCCAGTTATTCTAACTTACTATCTTAGGGCCCTTCCAACCAGGCCCTATATCCCAGAATCTGAAACCAGGTTTTCTGTTTATCCCAGATTATTTATTATTTATTTATTTATTTACTTTACTTGTATACCGCAGTTTCTCAGCCTAACCGGCGACTCAACGCGGTTTACAACAAGGGTAAAATCAGTCACAATATCCAATTTAAAACACAAAAGCACAATATGTAGTATTACACAACAATAACAACACAATGCTTCTCACCACTAGAGTCATGATCCAATTTCGTCGTCCATATTTCCATTCCTGTAATCGTCACATTCATCGCACTGATCAACCAAATGCCTGTTCGAACATCCAAGTTTTTAATCTTCTTCGGAAGATTTGGCAATGCAGACTCATATAATCCAGTTTAAAGCAGAAAACCTGGCATCAGATCCTAGAATATAGGACCTGTTTGGAAGGGTCCTTTGATACTAACACATTTCTGTTTGGATGTTTCATAATGTCAGCTTCCCTCTCAATGTTCCCATCAACAGATTCGCTCTCTTAAGGTAAAAGGCCATTTGCTAACTCACCAATGGTGTAGTATCTCTTCAGCTCACCCCTCCGTGGATTGCGCCGTTGGGTGTTTGCGGTGTTGTTCTGCTCCTCTTCAGAAGTAGTTGTATTGGTAACAGGTGCTGGTTTGGTTGGTTGTATTGCATGTTGTGCTGCTGGTGCCAGAGGTTCATAACCTGATCCAGAAATATCAATAGACTGGGACTTTTTCTTTAGCCTAAAAATAAATTGATATAATGTTCTGTTACTATCCAGCCTATTCTGACTTAAATTTGGAAATTTGCTCTTAAAACTTAGATATATAATATCATGCTGAAATTATCCATAACTTAGCAGCAATTACTATAAGTAATGAAAAAGAAAATCTGTCTATAAAAATGAAACACTCTCAGTTGTAGAATTTCGCTCTGGTATAAAGACTGGCCATGTAAGTGTATTATACAGGACTTGCTAAACTTACAGTTCACTGGATGGAGTTCTAACATGGAGTACTTTATTGCATTTTAGCAAAAAACAAAAAAAAAACAAAAAAAAAACCTCCACGTGTAATTCTTCAACTTCTAAATTTTCAACCAGGAATATAAACAAGATAAAAAATACAAATATAAACAATACATCCTGTTTTCAGTAGTTGCAAAACCAGAGAACATATTCAAGCCAATCTTGAATGTATTCAGGCCAATCCTCTGTGTGAAGTTAGATACAAACCATCATAATGTGGAACACACTGAGATAGAGACTTCAAACTAATATATAGGAACACTGAACGATGTGAATCTCCAAACTACATTTTGCAATATTACGGCTGAAGGAGATAACAGCCCTAGTGATATAGGGGTAATGGGGCCAATAATACAAAAACCAACAGTGTGCAGAAAAACAACAGCAAGAATGAATCAGCGGCAGAACATCATCAACTCTTAGATGAGCTGAGATTTAAAGGAGACATGAACAAGAAATGGAAGAATGAGGAAACCACCAAAGAGGAATACAAATCAATACCCAATGTGTGTAGAGGAGAAATCAGAAAAGTTCTGAACGTCAGCTCTGGCTTACTACTGAAGTTATGGTCTTATAGTCACTTTCTGGCTTTTATCTTTCACAGTCCATGTATGGAAACTGAATCACAGATCCCTCACAGTTTAAATTATGCATTCTGGGGATTGACAAAATTGGCACTATTGTTTTATTTATTTGCAGTATTTGTATACCGCCCTTCTCAACCCTGAAGGGGACTCAAGATGATTCACAGTGTTGACAAAAATTCAATGCCATCAGTAAAAAAACAGTATAAAACATTAAAAAAAATTGTATCAGGAGTGACTTGAGAAACTGCAAGTTGTTTCTGGTGTGAGATAATTGACTGCCTGCAAGGATGTTGCCCAGGAGATGCCCAGATGTTTTTTTTTAATGTTTTACCATCCTTGTGGGAGGCTTCTCTCATGTCCCCGCATGGGGAGCTGGAGCTGACAGGGACCTCTTCCCGGATTTGAATCTCCGACCAGTCGGTCTTCAGTCCTGCCGGCGCAAGGGCTTAACCCATTGTGCCACCAGAGGTTCCAGAAAATTGACTATGAACTCCAGGTATGCAATATTCTAAGCCAGATACGAGGAACATCCAAGCTAACACTTAATAACATCCCACAGGACTTTTGATGAAATACAAAATGCTAAGCCAAATATTACTTCTCTATAATTACTTTCTAAAACGCATTGATTTCATCCCCCACAGTGCTTTCATGAGGATGCAGGGCATGTTTAACATTCCAGTGTGTAATATCAGAGAACATGATTAAGCTGCTGGAAGAACACCTGTTCCACAGCAAACACATCCTACCCATTTAGGCGTACATGGCATTTACTATGGACACACACAGTTATATTTTGAGGCTAGAAGAAAGCACAAATGCAGCTTCAATGAGACACAGCTGTTAATAGAATGTAAATAGGACATTTTTACGGCTATTAAATGCTGCTGTCTTCTCATTTGGTGTAAACTTTGCCCTTGCTGCCAAGACCATCTGTAAGGGGTTTCAGTTAGAAACACAATACATTCTCCTAATTTTTTAAAAAAGGTTAGTACACTGAGCAATGTGAGGGTGATAATAGTAATTATGTATGTGTTATGCTTATTACGGGCAGTAGCAAATTAATACCACAGCTTTCTCTGTTCCTTTCATGGTGAATCAGCGATGCTGAACTTCTGCTTCTGAAAGTAGAAACAAACCATGTGCTTTATTTTTCAAACACTGCATTTTGATTCATTTTCTCTACCTCTAATGAAATTTGCAAAATAAAAAAGAATACTGCCCTCTTGCAATATCTGAAGTTGGGAGGAACCTAAGCCACTTATTTTCTTTGCTATTCAACTAATATTTTCCACTGGCTAGGACAAAAGCAACCAGTCCAATGACAAATATCAACAGTGTGATACCCCATAGGACTTTTATGGTTTATGCTTTCTCCATTAGACCTTTACACTTTCCATTTTTATTTCTTTTCTTGGATTGATTTTTTAAATGACCTACTAAAAAAACCAATGGGATTTTGGCCCGCATAAATAGGAGTATAATGTCTAGGTCCAGGGAAGTCATGCTACCCCTCTATTCTGCTTTGGTCAGACCACACATGGAATTACACAGTGTCCAATTCTGGGCACCACAATTGAAGGAAGATATTGACAAGCTGGAATGTGTCCAGGGGAGGGTGACTAAAATGATCAAGTGTCTGGAGAGCAAGCCCATGAGGAGCGACTTAAAGAGCTGGGCATGTTTAGCCTGCAGAAGGGAAGGCTGAGAGGAGACATGATGATGGCCATGTATAAATATGTGAGGGGAAGTCATAGGGAGGAGGGAGTACATTTGTTTTCTGCTGCCCTGGACACTAGGATGTGGAACAATGGCTTCAAACTACAGGAAAGGAGATTCCACCTGAATATTAGGAAGAACTTCCTAACTGTGAGAGCTGTTCAACAGTGGAACTCTCTGTACCGGAGTGTGGTGGAGGCTCTTTCTTTGGAGGTTTTTAAACAGAGGCTGGATAGCCATATGTCAGGGGTATTTGAATATGATTTTCCTGCTTCTTGGCAGGGTTTGGACTAGATGGCCCACGATTTCTCTTCCAACTCTATGATTTTATGATCCAACCTGTGACATTATCTGGAATAAAACAAGTCCTGAAACCAATAATTTAGATGCTGCTGTTAAGAAATTGTTTTTTTTTTTTTTTACAGGACCTTTTTGTATACAAAACGAAAATTGTAAACAACTTAAATCTGGGCCACTGTTTACTGACATATTGATAGCAATCTCCTAGAAAGACTACATTATAAGTCCACTCTGCAATGAAAAGTGTGTCTAGGTTAGAATTATTCCACACTGTTAGATGGATTGATGAAGGTAATTCTCACCAAGCCAGACAAAAAGAATGTCAACTAGAGAGCCAGATTATTTGCAATTCAAAGGTGTATCTTTTCTTAAGGAAAATGCATTTATTATTATGGGACATACTGTATTGGATAGGGGAAATGCTCCACGGTGCTAAGCTTTTAGTAGCACGAGAGGAAATGGAGCAACCCCTTGCTACCGAAATACATTTTGAAATACTATATATATGAAACTTCCAGCAGTCTAGGGGCAGAAAGAAGGAGACTTTGAACTATTTTATTGTAAAGAAAAGACAATATCCCCAGAAAATGGAACACTTACATTACACCAAATTTTGATCTTTCTGGCGAATTACCACTGCTTCCACTGCCTGAAGAAACGTGCAACATAAATGAAATCTCAAGTTTATAATCTTTTTCCCTTTTTTGCAAAATGAAAAAGGTTTTCTTCTTTCTCCTGTAAGTATTAAACAAGGAGACATAAAGGCCACAAAAAGGGGAAAGTTCTTCATTTTAAGACATTTGGGTTTGATTAGCAATTAGGTACCTGTGATACAAGGAATTAGTGAAGCTCTCTAAATGCTAGTTATTCATACTCATTCGAATGTAGCAATAATTGCTTCCTCAAGTTTTCGTCCTCATGAGAAAAAGAATAATGAATATGTGAAGGTGTGGATAAAATACAATTTATCCACCATTATTAAGTGGTTCATAAAATGCAGTGTTCTGTGCAGTTCTAATAATTTGTTTTAATTGTAGTTTCAATTGAAATTCTTGGTTTTGAATACTGATAGGTCACCTTTGCAAAGATGTTCTCAGATTAACTTAGAAATTACTCAATTTCTTCTGGAACAAGGGCAAAAACACTGGGAAAACTTGGCTAATATTTTCTACGCACTAGAAAAACTTTCAGAATAACCCTCAGACTCCCTTACCCTCTTTGGGATTCTGAGAACTATACTCCAAAATGAATTTTCTCCAGCTTTTATCAACCAAATTGAAAGCTTGGAAAAATTATCTCACTACCCATGAGGAAGTAAGAACTTCTTAGTACAAATACTTATACATGCTAACAGAGAAATCTGTTCCATGATTTCACTGTCTGGAAGCAGAGAGAGAGAGAGACTTGGAGGTGGAACAAAGCCAAAGTTTCCTCTTAATTGATTCAAACTAATGATATGCTTCCATGAGGACTACTAAAAGATGCAGTGAATGCTCCATGAAGATTGAATATTCTTCAAAATTCCAGTTTTAGCCCCTGTGATGTCTCAATATCTTCCTCTTTCAGGGCTGGGAACTTATGGCAATCCAAATATTGTTGAAATAAAACTCCCCATCACTTCTGACACTTGGCTAGGCTAGCTGGGGCCAATGGGTACTGGAGTCCAAAATGTCTGGAAAGCTACATGTCCCCATCCTGGCCCAACTGAACCTCATAGCAAGATGGGGCTCAATTGTACATTTGATAAATTTAGTAAGCTGTTTTCTTCTCTTGCTCAGCCTTAAACCAATTGGGAATCATGTCAGGTCTTATAAAGCTTACTTTGCTTTTCAGGGGGACTTTTAACAAGCATCCAAATTTCCTTCTGCGGCTGGAACAGGTACCTCTGCTTTTAAAATAATTGTCTTCTTCACCACAGCTCTGATTTCTTGAATTTCAATCAAAGGCTACAATCTCAAGCCCTGCTACTTTTTAAGAATCCCTTTTGACTGCTGAGCAGCTGAACTTGCTGATCAAAAGGTCACAGGTTTGAATCCAGGGAGTGGGGGTGAGTTCCCACTGTTAGGCCCAGCTTCTGACAACATAGCAGTTCGAAAACATGCAAATGTGAGTAGATCAATAGGTACCCCCCCTTCCCAGTGGGAAGGTAACAGCACTCCATGCAGTCATGCTGGCCACATGACCTTGGAGGTGTCGACAGACAATACCGGCTCTTCGGCTTAGAAATGGAGATGAGCACCAATCCCCTGAATTAGACAATACTGGACTTAATGTCAGTGGAAAACCTTACCTTTACTTTTGACAAATAGGACCTTAAAGGTTTAAGAAGCTTATAAAGTAAAAACTAAATCTTTGGGAAATAAACTTCTAATACCAAATCAGTCTATTGCTGATTTTTCTATTTTCACGATACGTTATTGCTTTTTGTTGTGTAAGGATCGAATTGTATAAATTAATTTCCCCTTTGCTGACACTATTGCAGGCTTGCAAAGATTAATTGCTCATGTAGTTGCTCTTTCTAGTCATTGGAGGAAATAGAACTTAGGTATATTAAATCGTTTCATTGTCTTCACAATAATGAGCAAAATTGCAGGCTTAGAGTCTGCTGCTTTAGAAAGCCTTGTATCAGTAATCTTCTGTAGTAGCTATTTGACAAATTGCTATCTTTGCCAGGTGCACCAAAACTTTTAGAATGAAGAATGTAATACCAGCAATAGGATGCACACAGTCCTGCTTTCATGTTGGTTTGCCTTATTTGTGCAATAAAATCCATAGAGCCAATGAGTTTCCTATAAGAAGGCACAAGCAAGCAAGACATGAATGCAAGAGCACCCCCCTGCTAGATGTACATCTGCTAGATAAATAAATCTGGAAGTGACAAAACAGGAAAGGAATGACATAGGAGGCAGAAGGAACAAACCAATTTATTTATTTATTTATTTATTTGATGCACTTATTAACCGCCATTCTCAGCCCTTACGGGCGACTCATGGCGATGTACAGTACACATAAAAAGACAGTTACAAAGGCCAGTATCAACAACATATAACTATACGACAAATACAAACTACATAAAAATCCGCTTCGTCTCTTAGTAGAATCATAGCCAGTCTCATCTTCCTTATACCATTCCAGTTCTCATTACCGTAATGTTGTTGCTTAGCACTTAATTAAATGCCCTCTCGAACAGCCAGGTCTTAAGGCTTTTTCGAAAGGACATGAGGGAGGGCGCCTGCCCTGGGGAGGAGTGGATGGGGTTACTCACTCCTGGTTTTGGGACCAGGCCTTTGGACAGTGAATGTTCCTTAAGTGTTAGGAGATTCCACCTGAACAGTAGGAAGAAATTCATAACTGTGAGAGCTGTTCAGCAGTGGAACTCTACCCCGAAGTGTGGTGGAGTCTCCTTCTATGGAGGCTTTTAAACAAAGGCTGGATGGCTATCTGTTGGGGGTGCTTGGAACACAATTGTCCTGCTTTCTGGCAGGGGGTTGTACTGGATGGCCCACGAGGTCTCTTCCAACTCTATGATTCTAGAAGGTTTGGCAGTAATTATAATGTTGGAATTTTGACTATGATTGGCTTTAGACTGGGTTTTTGGTTGCTAAATCAGATTTTGATTCAGCTACATAATAATAATAATAATGTTTTAAATGCATTTTAATCTAATGTTTTATCTTTTGTATAATGTTGTACATAATGTGTTGTATGTTGTTGGCATGGAATTACTGCCATTGTAAGCTGCCCTGAGTCCTTCTCAAGTTCGGGGGTTGAGAAGGATGGGCTAGAAATGCTGGAAATAAATAAATAATAAATACCACCAAAAATTGAAAATATACAGTTTGGAAAGCTTCCGTTAGAGCCTGCGTAGGCGCAGTATACTCCACAAGTGTGCATTCACAGAGAACTCGAAGAAGAAACATACTCGCACAAACAGAATGTATGCTTTCCCTTAAGTGTTACAAACCAGCAATATTACGGCCCTTTCAAAGTGTATTGAAGCAATTTCATTCCCTTTCTGACCCTTCATTCCCCCCCCCCCCCACACACTTTATGAAAGCCACTTTTGCCTTTCAACTTTCTATACAAATGAAATTCCTTCTTCGCACTTAAACCTTCCTGGAGTAGCCTTTTAAATCCTTTCTTGTAATCCTTTTTTATGCTCCACATGGCACCCCATTATTAACGTAACTCTCTTTGATGATGTAACAATCAAGAAATAAGTCACGGGAAGATACAATACACATGGAAGGTCTAGATAATGGATTAGCATCAATGAATGGCATTTCTCCCATATGTATTTTTTTTAAAAAAAAATTATGAGTGTCAGCTTGTCTCTGCCAACTGGGGAAGTGGAAGGGAGCAAAGGCTAAATTAAACAAAATGCAGTTATCGGCTAGTTCTTCAAACCAGCTTGATAACCCAGCAGGCGAGGTGAATTGGAGCTTGTAGAGTCTACAAACAGGATGGATGGTTCATCCTTCACAGCACTCTATTGAAGAGTCCTCCGCAGTAAATCAAATCACTGTTATTATTGTATCATCAAAGAGCAGATAGATGTGTCGTCTATCTGTCATACCACTACGACTCACACACACAATGAGAAATGCATTTGCTATTTCATTTCCGTAAACTGCTCTTTAGAAAAAATGTAAGTGCACCAAAAATCTGTTATTTTTTGCAACTGACATTTGAATAAGGTTTTTTTAAAAAAAAAAACTTGCAATGTCAAAAAAAGGGGGGGGGACACTTTGCATGTATCCAAATAATACAGAAAAATAAAATATACTTGAGGAAAAATATGGAAAGAGAATTTATGAAGTTAACTTCATTGTTTTGAGACAGTTAATGTTATGAGGACTTTTAACTAAATTTAGCTTTTTCTAAAGCAACATTGGTTCAGATTAAGCATCCATTATCTCAAATGCTTGGAATAAGGCATGCTTTACATTTTTTAATGTTAAAATATTGTGTTTGCATATATGTACATAATGAGGTATCTCAGAAATGGGACCTAAATTTAAATATGAAGTCATGTATGTTTCATAAACACATGACCTTTTTTTCGTGTCAGGAGTGACTTGCAAAACTGCAAGTTGCTCCTGGTGTGAGAGAATTGACCATCTGCAAGGATGTTGCCCAGGGGACGCCCGGATGTTTTGATGTTTTTATCATTCTTATGGGAGGTTTCTCTCATGTCCTCACATGGGGAGCTGGAGCTGACAGAGGGAGCTCATCCAGGCTCCTCCTGGATTCGAACCTCTGACCTGTCGGTTTTCAGCCCTGCCGGCACAAGGGTTTAACCCACTGCTCCACCGGGGGCTCCACATGACCTGAAATAAACTTTATACAAATATTTCAAAGAATTTTGTGTATGAAACCAAGTTTGTGCACTAAAACCATCAGAAAGCAAATGTCTTGCTATCTCAGCCACTCCTGTGGACAATTTTGGATTTTGGAGTATTCCAGATTTCGGAATTCCTGATAAGGGATGCTCATTGGAAAATGGGAGCCTCAGGCAGCATAATGGGTTAAACCTTTGTGCCAGCAGGACTGCTGATTGAAAGGTCAGCGGTTTGAATCCGGGGAGTGGGGTGAGCTCCCATCTGTCAGCTCCAGCTTCCCATGCGGGGACATGAGAGAAGCCTCCCACAGGATGGTAGATTGCAGACGGCCAATTCTCTCACACCAGAAGCAACTTGCAGTTTCTCAAGTCGCTCCTGACATAAAATGGAAAATGTACTTATTTCTTTGTAACTGTTTCATTGGTCCAAATAGCTGTAGTGCACAGTTTAAAAGTATGTTTTGTTTCAGTGGTAGAAGTTACCAATTCATATGGCTGTAAAAAAAGTTTTTTAAAAAAAATCAATGACTACTATTCATAATGGCTGTATTTTATCCCATGGATCAAAATACTAGCAGAAATAATAGGAAGACTAGACTATCATTCAGAGGGAAGAAGGGAAAAAGCAGTTCAAATAAAAGTTCGAATGTTATTCGAAGTAAGATTATTATTTGAAGTTTATTCATTTCAATTTTTTCACCATGAGCTTTCATCCAAGATTTTTGAAGCTTGAATGTGGGGTGTACTTTTGGTCGACTCAGAATCAATGTCTCTCACCTGAGATATAGCTATAGCTATAAATAGATATAGATAAATAATCTCCATCACCCTAAGAAATAGCAGCCTGAAAATCCATGAAGATGGAACCTTCAGGTTGTCAGTGAATACAACCTTCTTATAAGCAATTGAAAACTAGCCATATTTCACCCTTCTCATAACTGATTTTCCAGTTTGTCAATCACTGCTGGTTAGTCTGCCATGCCACCCCCATAAAATGGCTCAATGGTCTGCTTTAACTTTCTCATTGCTCTTCTCACATTTTCCCTTCATCTGCAGAATCCGTGTTCAATACAACTGTGGGGCTAGAAAATATGAAATGCCTTTCCCAGTTCTGATAAAACATGAAAGAAGCCCAGAAAAAGACAGAAGCATGAAGTTCTTTTTTGAAAAAAGTTTCCAGTGTCTAAAGTCGAGAAGCAGAGGAAAGATTGCTTTTTGCCTCAAAAGCATTGCAGCTTTCAACTTTTCTATCCATCACTTGTTAAAGGTTACATTACCATAACTTTGTGGGGAATTTGCACAATACCAAGAAACCCCAATCCTGGTTAACTTGCTTCTTTTTCTCTCAAAATATTCAGGGAGCTTATACTTCTATGAAGGGTGTGCAGGAATACCACACATTCCAGACAAATCCATTTATTGACATTACACTTTTCCTTGGACCTGCAGAAAGCCTGCCTGCTTCATCCCAGTTCTGCCCAATTATTTGCCCTAACTGTCTGTTTGAACCTTGTGGTTTATTGGCAACTGCACATAATAACCCAATAAAGAAGTCAAACAATGGGGCAGAGTGTTGACAGAATACATTGATTTTTTGTTGGTATTTAAAAACAATGATAATAACAGATCTGGATAAGATGGAAGTGGGTGATTTGCAAAACATCAAACATCAAGGACAAAGAGTTAATATCAGAACCGATGATGATGATGATGATGATGACGACGACGACTTTTGTATCCCATTTCCATCTCCCCAAAGGGGACTTGGGCTGGCTTACACATGGGGCAAGGTGTCCAGGAAACATCAAAACAAAACAGTCAATTAAAAACAGTCAATTAAAAACAAAATTACAATTAAAATAAAAGATACCAAAGCATAACAATCAGATAAAACACCACCAAATAAAACATAAGGGTATAAAACTCACTCAAACAATAAACAAACAAAAAACCAATAACCTGAAGAACTAAGATGGGCATCATCAGGCTATAAAAAGAACCGGGTATGGGGTAGTGCAAAACAGCATAGTATAGGGCCAGGGAATTGGAAGAAGTACAGAGAACAGAGTACTATCAGGCAGGGACTGGTAATGTATAAGTAGGGACTAGTCATTCTCAAATGCTTGTTGGAACATCCAGGTTTTCAGATCCCTACGTAAGGAGGTCAGTGTAGGGACTTGCCTAATCTAACTGACTTTCCGAAAAAAGTAAAGAACAGCCTCACATATCGGCAACAAATCAATGCCTTAAAATAACATACAATTGGTAAACATCTACATTAGAAACCAGAGAATTAAAACATCTAAAAAGAGTTACATCGATTATTAAAATCATATAATCCAAAGTTATAATCCAGGGCCATTCCAATTGTCATTGCACAGATTCTACATTCATTTCTTGCACTGCTGTTATTCTCCAAAAGCTTGGTCCCATAGCAATGGTTTTAATCTTTCTTTCCTGAACGCTTGGAGTCCAGACTCTTTGTTTTTGTAATTGTTCTTGTAGTCCTTTTAAAACATCAGCTAATTATGTATATACTGCCCATTGCTTTTGGAAAGTTTCTCATATTGCCCCCATTTCCTCCTGCATAATGGATAGAGGATTGGGGTACTTTGTGCTTTTCCTGCATGGCAGGGGGTTGGACTAGATGGCCCATGTGGTCTCTTCCAACTCTATTATGTTGTAATTCTAAGATTCTAAGATATGAAATTACACATGAAATTACACATGTTGAAAACCTACATTTCACAGCAATTAAAAAAAACATTTAAATACACAAAATAAAGGTAACCTCATGTAGGGACAATTCATCTAGCGATCTGAAGGTGATATCACTCATGCAGTTCTAGTCCTCCTGATTTTATTTTTACAACTCTTCTAACCTTTAGGGTTATTTATTTATCTTTACTGACACGAACCTTTAGGGTTAAAAATGGAGAAAAATACATTGCCAGATCTAGGGATCTGCTTAATGAGTGATAGAGCGTACCTGCGTGTGTAGCAAGTGACAATACAGATTGAAGAAGAAAAACACCTGTGGCTAAAGAAACAAAGAAAGGCTTTATTATAAGCACCCCATTAAGGACACATAATCTCTCAAGTCTGTTAAGATAAACTGAACTAAACTGGTTGTGTTATTAATAGAAGAGGGGGGAAATAAGAAAGCAGGAAGAAAAGTGGAAAGAAATATCACTTTACATCTTAAGAGAGGTGATGATAGGTAGATAAAAACGGCTTTCAGACACTGGAAATTATTACTGCTGCTTTCTTTAAGGTACAAATTTAGACTTCCAGAATTTCAAAACACAAACTATTCCGAAATGTTCCACATAGCTAGCTGAGATAGTGACACCTTTGCTTTCTGATGGTTCAATGTAGGCAACCTTTGCTTCATGCACAAAATTATCATTACCTTCAGGCTATGAGTATGTGAAACATAAATGAAATTCATTTTTCTACTTGGGTCTGACAAGATATTTCATTATGTGCATATATGCGAATACAGTGTTCCTTTGATACTTTGTGGTTCGCTTTTAGCGGACTCACTGTTTCATGGGTTTTTGAAAATATTAATAAAAATAAAACATAAAATATTTATGTCCAATGGAGGCCAGGGACCCTGGAAGTGTGGCGGCCCGAGGCACAGCGGGGAGGGCCTGCCTCCCTGGCCTGCTGCTCCCTACGTGGCTCCAGAGGCTCTGCCGGGGTCTGTGGAGGCCAGGGAAGCAGGCAGGCATACTCGGGATGGGATGGGAGACAGGTAAGGAAGCATGGGTAAGAGAATAATATATAAAATAAATAAAATAATGTATAAATCTTAAAATTAATATGGTGTCCCTATTTCGTGTATTTTCATTTATTGCAGGTGGTCCTGGAATTGAACCCCCATGATAAGTAAGGGAACACTGTACAGCAATTCCAAAATCTGAGACACTCTGATCCCAAGCACTTTAGATAAATGATAACCTTATTACTACTCTAATTGCTGACTATTGTTGCATTTCCAAAAATCAGAATCATAAGCAAAGGGGTGGGGGTGGGGTTGAGTGTTGCTATTATGTAGTAAGTCCTCCAGATTTCTGGGTTTTTGAGAAGAACAGTGTTGTCAAACTTGTGGTTCTCCAGGTGTTTTGAACTCCTGCTCCCAGAATTCTTGACCATTGGAAAAACTAGCTAGGGCTTCTGGAAGTTGGAGTTCACTGGTTAACGCCTTCCAAATCTGGCCTTATAGGCAGTTAGCAGCAGCCCTAGAGATTGCCAGTGTTTCCCTTTCACTATTTCCAAGGCTGTGTGAATGTGCATGTGGTGGCCTTCAGCTTCAGGAGTGGAAGAAGATTTGGAGGAGTGGTGGCACACCTGTGAAGTATCAAATCCACATATGCCAAACCTAGAGAAGCAGAGGGACAACTGTACTTCAGACACCATTGAGGTTTCCCTAAGCATATTGATACCTCCCTCACATGTATGAATGTTGTACTGTCTACGTAATAAACAGCACTCGTAGGATGTGTTAGCTGTTAGTATAAAATAAAGGATGCAAAAGAAACTGAAAACAAATCAACAACCGTGGGAAGTAGGCATCCACCTCTGCGGGGGCGTTCTGCATCATATGCGAGGCAATGCTATTTCTGTGAATGTGCCTACTGTGTGTGCAGTACATCTTTGTGTGCATAACTGAAATATATATATTCCCAGAACAATCTTTTAATTCTGCATGACATTTATATCAGATTAAAGGATTGTTCAAAACTCTCTCTCTCTCTCTCTCTTTATATATATAGATACAGCCCACAATTCTGTTCTAAAGGATGAGATGGCATAGAATGGGTCATGGCTGGAGCTTAAGCTATACTTTTAAAAATTAAATCTATAGATATTTTAATTCCATTTAAACATAACTTGCATGTTTTTACTGTACATAGGTTTTTGCATATTTCTAGTTCTTTTCCTCTTATACACTGCCTTAGGTTCCATACTGGGAATAAGAATGGTTATGAAACCAATACATAAATAAATGACCACAGTATAAATCAAGAAATAGAACACAACTCTTCATCAATGTGTATAACAGGATGGATCTTTATATATTTTATGACACTTCAGAGCTAACAAACAACTGCTTTCATGTCTCCAGGAAATCTAGCACAACACAATTTCTTTCCCTCACCACCACCCCACCTTTTTTGTTTGCCATCACAGACTTTCAAACCTTGAAGGTCAAGTCTAAAAGAGATGCTCAAGCCTGTAATTTCCCTGAGGTAGGCTGTCTTGGGGAAAAAAATACCAAAGTATACCTTGCATCAGTGTTAACCAAAAATAGCGGAGATGAGTGTAGCAATCAAGAACTTTCTAGCGATCAGTTTTGTGGTGATCACAGCCCAAAGAGATCTATTTAGATGTGCAGAAGTCATTCATTCTTATTTAACAACCATTTCTAGGATGCAGAGAAGCTGGTGAACCAAGGTATTTGCTTTTAGTTGTAAAATAATGTTTACACAGCATAAAGAAGAGCTTCTTAATAGGATGCACATGAAGCTTTACATTTAGGCTAAAATTAAGGGAATTATAAAAATAGGGAAGATTCAAACCAGGTGCATAAAAGCATCAAAAAGCTTGGGTACAGTTAAGCATTGGAAGTGGCTAGTTGTTAGCAAGTTTCTTCATATGAAAGTATAACCCTCATTTTTGCAGGTTTCATTTATCCACTTCCAACAAAATATGGTCTCTGTAGGCCAGTGGTTTTCAACCTGGGGTCCCCAGATATTTTTTGCCTACAACTCCCAGAAATCCCAGCCAGTTGAGCAGCTGTTAGGATTTCTGGGAGTTGAAGGCCAAAACATCTGTGGACCCCAGGTTGAGAACCACTGCTGTAGGCATTTCCAAAGTCTTCTACAGCAGTGGTTCTAAACCTATGGGTCCCCAGATTTTTTTGGCCTTCAACTCCCAGAAATTCTAACAGCTGGTAAACTGGCTGGGATTTCTGGGAGTTGTAGACCAAAACACCTGGGGACCCACAGGTTGAGAACCACTGTTCTACAGTATTCTTGGACCAGAGTATCTTCATTCAATAGGGGTCACTATTATCCACAGGTTTTCATACTCAAGAGCTCACTGTACTAAATTTTCTACACGTATTTTCTTCCTTATGAGGAAAAAGCTAAGTGAGAAGGCCAAACGAAGCTTGTATATTGATTAACACATATCACACACCCACATCATTATCACCTATCCAGGAGGGTAAATTGTCAATAGATGACAAGTTCCAAAGTATGAATTAGTCTTGAAATGGAGAGCTCACATTAGAGATTTCACCAAAATTCATCCCTTGCACATTCCAAGAAGGCAACTGGCCAAAAGTATGCTTAGCTGTGTACTGCAGCCAGGGGAGGAATGTAGTTTGTTTTTCTTGAACGGTCAGAAACCACTTAGCCCATCAAATAACCAAAAAAAAAAAAAGGGGGGGGGATAAAGCCATGTTCCCAAAGACAAAGTCTGGAGAAGAAAGGATTTTTTTTCATTCCTTTACAGCACTGCATCCTTGTTTAATGAGATTTGACATGCTGTCTCTTCGTTCAGAAACAATATAAGCAAGCAGAACACTGAAAATAACAAGTGAGTTTTGCACAGCAGAGAAATGAGTGGGTGAGAATCTTGGCTGAAATATTTTCTTGGGTTTTGTGAACATTAATAAAGTCTACACCCACAGATTTCATCCCTTTTACCCTTCCATGTCTTGCCTCACCAGCCTGTTTTCAAGTAGTAAAACTTTATCTTTTCTTTTTTTTAAAGGCTACATCTACATTGCAAATTAATGTTTTAATTAGATTGTTTATGTTATATTATATGTTATTATGTTTTAACTGTGTGTTAGTTGGTAAATTTGTTGTATGTTGGGCTTGGTCCCCATGTAAGCTGCCCCGAGTCCCTTCGGGGAGATGGTGGAGGGGGTATAAAAATAAAGTTATTATTATTATTATTATTATTATTATTATTATTATTATGAAGCTTGACACCACTTTAATTGCTCAATGTCATGACATTCTGGGATTTGTATTATGGTGACACATCAGCACTCTGGCAGGGAAGACTAAAGGCCATGTAGAACTACAACATAATAGAGAGGTCACAAACAAATTTTACCCAGATTAATCTCAATGAGCAATCAACATTGCCCCATGAAAGCTGCAGAATACTTGTCTATCTGAAAGCATATTCCCAATAGAACCCTTTGGCTACAGGCCAGCTAAACCTGCATCGGGCTAATTGTGGTGGATTTAAATCCCTGACAGCCTAATTGTTGGAAATTAGTTAATATCACACCAACATGGCCAGACTTTGTGCTGGCACTGGCCTGTTTTTCTCTGTTAGAGGGGTTTAATAACTAAGGTAATTGTGTGTGTGGATTACTAGAGTATTATTTATTTATTTATTTATTTACTTTGCTTATATACCGCTATATCTCAAGCCCGAAGGCGACTCACGGCGGTTCACAAACAGTAAAAACAGTAAGAGTAACTTATCTCTTCTTTTGCTCTAGTCATTTTCTTCTATTTTGATTTTTGTGCCAAGCAATTTTAGCTACCAAGAAATATTTTGAAATATGGACAATTACCAAAAGTTGTTTTAAAATCTCTCACAACTTTGCCCAATGAGGAGAAACATCTCAAAATGTCCAAGAATGAAATGAGCAAAGAGTTTGGATCCCTAATCCAGTTTTATGCCTCACCTAATCAGAAAAAGTGATATGAATAAAATACAACTTTTTCTGGGTTTCAGGTTTCATTCAAATGGGATAATAATCCAAAGACTCTGTTGGGATGCACACAACATGTACTTAGCTCACATATTATCGAACGGTAATGAATCAATCAAAAAATTGGTATGGTGCTAGAACATATGGAAGGTAAGAAGAAATACTATGGACAAATGAGTTAAAATCAACTAGAAGCATAATTCATGTAATGCTTCATAGTGTGATATAGCATTATATTTTGAAGCATATCAAGATATATTTTTCAGCTATCTTAGTAGGTTGACAAATGAAATGGGATTCTTCTAAGCACTGAAATGACAGCCACTGAGTTTACTTGCATAACCACATGATTTTGGGTTATGGCACTGACAAGAATTATGCAAACACTAACCTGTATCTGAGTTCAGACTTCTCAACAAATTTATTTGCCATGTTATAGTGCCAATGTTCATAGGAGAGGCTCAATTTTGCAGGCTGTTTAATTAACAGAGATTGATTTGTGTTCTCAGGACACAGAGACTTATTCAGCATAAATTGATTTGAGATAGGATAAGAAAATTGAATAATTTCAGTTTCTAATGAGTACCAGAGGCTATTTCAGATTCATTTAAGTATACTTTTGAACAAGTATGCAAAAGAAACAAATGGATATGTGTGTGTGTGTGTGTGAGAGAGAGAGAGAGAGAGAGAGAGAGAATGAATGAAGCTATTTTTCTCATGAGACTACTATTTTCTGCATGAAATCTGTTCTGATTTTAGAGAAGATGATAAATATGATGACAGCAATGACAACAATTATATTTAGCATTTATGCTGTACAGGATGTAAATTATTTGAAAGCTTTTAGAAAGTTGAAAGCATTTTACAACAGAGGTAAGCACATGAAGGACCAACCAAATTACTATATTGACTCGGTTATCATGTGCCATCTAATGTAATTGCACCTCAGATTTGAAGGTGCACCTGACCAAAAAAATGGCCTTGCCCTCAAGTGTAATGTGCCCAACAGTGCAGGCATAGTATAGGGAGGTAAACAACATGAATGAGGCCATTTAGGAAGCCATGCCCATCACAGGCGGGTTCACCAGTCTCGTGCAGTTCCCAATTGATCTCATTCACATGAGGACTTCAAAACCAGTGAATAGAAGGGGGGGGGGGATAGAAGGTCTCATGAATGAAGTCATTTGACAACCATGTGTTAATGAGCTTGGGAGGATTTAGGAGACCTTGAGGTCTGCCCGGGAGGCAGGATCCATGGCAAAGCAGCAGTAATTACTGAGTCACCTTTGGGCACTCATTTCCTTCTTCTAGTACCACGCAGCCCTGAAGCTCCTGTTACTGCTGAGAACTGCCTCTTTGCCCCCCCCCCCCCATCTCTCTATCTGGCCTCTGGGGCTCTGTGTCCCTCCGGGCACAATTTGTAATGCACCATTGAAACTAATGTACATCTCAATTTTGGTGATGTAATTTAGCAAATTGAGCATTAGACTTGAGTAAATATGGTAACTGACATTAAAAATCATTCATTTACATTCCTAATCAGTTAAAACAAGCTAAAATACATACATAGAATCATAGAATCAAAGAGTTGGAAGAGACCTCATGTGCCATCCAGTCCAACCCCCTGCCAAGAAACAGGAATGTTGCATTCAAATCACTCCTGACAGATGGCCATCCAGGCTCTGTTTAAAAGCTTCCAAAGAAGGAGCCTCCACCACACTCCGGGGCAGAGAGTTCCACTGCTGAATGGCTCTCACAGTCAGGAAGTTCTTCCTCGTGTTCAGATGGAATCTCCTCTCCTGTAGTTTGAAGCCATTGTTCCGCGTCCTAGTCTCCAAGGAAGCAGAAAACAAGCTTGCTCCCTCCTCCCTGTGGCTTCCTCTCACATATTTATACATGGCTATAAATATGTGAGAGGAAGCTACAGGGAGGAGGGAGCAATACATGCGGATGTGCTATGTGACGGTAATGAAGAAGGTAAAATTCTATGGAGAAGCAAGCAGAATTTCTGCACAGCCCTGGGAGCATCCCTAAAAAGAAAACTTCCTGAAAGTTCCATTCTAACTTCCAATACATATGGGATATAAAACATAACCTGATTCTGAAGAAAACAGAAGAGTACAGGGCAGAAGTAATACATGTGACCATATCTATGACCACTGTTAAATTCATAGCTTGGCGGAGCTTTGAACACATTAATGATAATCACAACAGAATACAAAGCCACACTAAGAAAAATAATTTTTCAGGGGACAGAAAGTTCCCAGAAATGAAGGGTTTATTCACACATTTATAGCTTTTTCCGGGTTTCTTTTCAATTGACCAGCAGCTAAAAAATATTTACAGAGAGGCCTCGTGTAGAAAATTCCCTGCTTCGTTCTACAATTCTGTCAGGTGATGGAAAGGCACATTTGTATGTGGAAAAGAATAGATACAAGTCTTTGCAATCATGGTCTGCAGGAAGATGCAAGGAAAGAACTCTTTAAATAATTGAGAATTTTTGTTTATATTTCTGGCATTGAGACAGAGGTATACTACAGCACACACAAGTATCCTGCCAGCTGTCTTACTGGCTATATATGAAAATCCATATATTGAGAAAACAATTCCATATTTTTTCTTACATAAGTATTACACCTGCCTACACTGATACTATGAAAACACTAGAAATTTTCTCCTGGTTATATGATCACTATTCATTTCTCTGCATGTTAATGGAACTAATTGGATGGGAAATTATTTTCTTTCATCAGGATAATGATATATCTTTAACTCTGAATCCCCGCTCATGCAAATCCTTGAGCACTCAAGAGAAAGGAGCACAAAACCACTTTCCTCCATGGCAACACTGATGCTACTGAGATTAATTGCTAAACTAGGCCATACCAATTCACACTTCCTTATAAATCGATGTTTCAGCCCATAGTCATTAAAACATAAGGCAGAAAGTAGAAAGGACACAAATTATCACCAACCTCTCTTTCCCAGTCAATTAGAATTGAATGCAAAGAAACACGCTCATGGAAAATAACATCCCAGTAGGCTTAATTTCTTTGTATATCCCAAGAATCAGAGATGGAGAGATAATCAAAGCAGCCCCAGGTAAGATGTCTCAAAGTACCTGGAGTGCAAATTTTCATAATTCATCTGGCTACAGTCACAGATGTAGAATATTATCTCAAATAGCAGGAATGACATCCTTTTTTATTCTTAAAAGGGATCTTTTTGCTTCTGAGGGTTTCATACAGTGAGAGGAGTGACACAGACTAAGGACCTCATCTCATGGACCTTGGGAAACACTGGGGATCATCTGTCTAGCAAAGGGAATTGTACTGTTAGATCACTAATTTTCCTGTTTCAAGTTCAAGTTTCAAGTTCCCATCACATATTTGTCTCTTCAAGTTATCACCCATTGTTGCCTGCATTCCGAATCATCACATGGGGAATCCTTTTCTTCACCCTCTTTGTGTTCCTTTTTGTTCAATCTGGGAAAACTTCAGTATCTGAAAACCAAGAGATGCCTTGTCCTTCCCAAACCCCTCCACACTAGAGGAGACTGACAACAATTTAAAATTGTCCTTCCCAAAGCTCCTTACTTTAAAGGAGTGTCACCACTTTAAAAATTCTTCTTTCCATGGGAAAATTGCCCTGCTCAAAGACCCTTATATTAAAGAAGACAGGACACAGTTTTAAAAACTCTTCTTTCAATAGGATCCCTTGCCTTCCCCAAAACCCTGGATATCAGAGTAGGAGATGTCTCCTCCCATGTCACTGTGTTAAAACACTCCTTCCTCTCTTCTCTTTGAATTCCTCCCCTTGAGTAGACCAGCAAAAATTTAACTCCACTTTCAACACTTCTTTTAATGAAATCTGCCCTCCACTTTTAACTCTCTTTTCAATTTGGTGGTTTCCCTCTAGAAGAGATCTGCACATTTAAAAAACATTTCTTTCATTTGGGCCCACACTGTCTTTAAACCACTTTAAAAAAGGATAATGGAGGGGCACTTCATAAAACAGAGTGTAACAGAGAAATCCACCATTTCCTATGGAGCCTAGATTACTATCCAGGAAAAAATGCATTGACAATAAAAGTGGTGAGGAATGCCCATTCTTTCACATCACTGAAATAATTCAACATGGGCGTGTCTGTCAGATCCCATCACATGTGTTTTCAGCATTAGCGGTGGTTCTAGGGAACACGAGGTGCTCAGAACACAATTACTCATCTGTGTTTTGAACTCCCCTCCTTTCATAAGGCTTCATCTCCATTTTAAGGATGAAGGGCAATGGATGCTGGCCAGAAGTAGGCAAATGTAATGTAATGGGTTCTGTGTCTTTTTGTTTTTGAAATGGAGATTAGGTGTTCTACAATGAGGAAAATGCTCCATGTGATGAGGTCACAGCCTGGATCCCAGTACAAACAGTGATGGGAACAGAGTTATATCATTCATGGTCCATTACATTTTTTTCTTTCTATGTAAACAAGCCCAAAGCAGTTATATAGGTAATTTTAATATGTTCAGGTGATGGAAGCCATTGAAACAGGGCCATTTCTTGAGCAGATGCCTCAATTTTAGGTTTAGAGCCTAAAGTAAGATAATATGCCAAGTACAAAGATCAGCAGTTCTGATAACAACTGTAAAAAAAAAAACTCTCACCTGGTAATGTCAATGGGAAGAATTTCTATTAAATACTACACAATATTACTTGCTTCTTTCCTTTCTTGTTGATCCATTCTTTCTCTGTGTTTCCAACAAATATTCTGCTCCTCCCCTGCCCTTATTCTCTCTTCCAATCTTCTTTCAGGATTGTACTTGCTTAATAAAGAGTGTACTTGCTTAATAAAGAGTGTGGCCCTGTGTTGTTGAACCACAGCTCCCAGTGTTCTTTAGCACTTCTTATGGGAGTTGCAGTTCAACAACTTTCTGCGGCACCATGTAATTCCCGCTCCTGGTTTAAGGGATAAAGAGGATTTATATTTGAATTGCAGAATAATAATTCTTCAATGTACTAGTGCTATTTTTAAGATTGCTCAATATAGCGATCGGAACTGATGAAAGCTTTTCAGATTTGAGATTCTCATCTCTGTTATTTGACAAGACATTGTGCTGTCCAAACAAGGAATGATAGGAGCAAGGGAAGCTTTGTCACATGGACAGACATGGGTTTTTTGTATGGAAAGAGGACTTCATCACATAAGGCTGGCAAAGCTAAACTTCAGCAGTATGACAGCACATTTCACTGGGGATTACTGCATAATGTTGCATCCAATCTGCTGCTTCTCATTAATGTAGTGCACCTTTTCTTAATATCGCAAATTTACTGCCTTCTGAAGTTATGGATATGATTCTCCTCTTCTCCACCACCCTCTCACTACTCCCAAGCAGGTTTTCTCCCCCTCCCCTCTTTTTATATTACTGCACAATTATGGTACATTTGTAAAAAGATTTTAAAAGGCTGGGTGGAACACAGGAAAAGAAGGTGAGGCTATGGAGGCAGGGCAGAAGAGAGAGCACGGAGACATGCAATAATGTAAGGGTTGTTTCCATTTCCTTAAGTAGCCCAATTGCAATGAGACAGCAGACTGGTATGATAAAGTCCTTAAACATTATGTTCTCACATGCTATGCTAGAAAGAATTTTGCTTTGGCGTGATATGTAACCTCATCATACCATTTGTTCCAAACTGAACTAGAAATCAGGTTGCACTCAAGAAAGGAATACATTTCTTAAAATTGCATTGCATCTCATTCATTTGTTGACATTGGGACACAGAAATCTGTATTGTGCATCAGTGCATACCCACCCAACTCAGCATCTAGGGTTCTACAGAGAGCAAGGTTTAATTAGCATAATTTGTCTGACGATGACCCAGCTAATGATGCTGCTAAAAAGGTCATTTGAAACCTTATTGTTCTGCAGATGGGTGTTTTGCCAAAGAAGATCAGGGAAATGAAAATGTCTCTTGCAACATGGCGATTGCAGGCCAGATGCCATTGAAAGAATACAGGACCTCATCACACTAAAGCATGGATTAACTTTAAATCCAGTTTCCGCCTCCTGCAGAATCCAGGGCTTGTAGTTTAGGGAAGGGGGTTTTAAACTGCCCAGCCAGACAGGTCCTGGGCCTCACTAAACTTTCACAGAATTCTGCAGGGTAATGTATAAGGCTTTTATGGCTGGAATCACAGTGTTTTAGTAGGTTTTCAGGCTATATGGCCATGTTCTAGAAGCATTCTCTCCTGATGTTTCACCTGCATCTATAGCAGTTATAGCGGTTAATTCGGTTAAACAAGCATTCGGTTAATCCGTTGTAACGAATTGTGATGACTAAGGATTGGTTATACACGGACGATGAATTTTGGATTACGATTCCAGTTATGAGATGCATAGGATTGTTATTGGTGGCCCAATAATTTGTACTGTATATGTGTTTTATGCTTTTAACTGAATATTGTTTTTTAAATGTTGTAAACCGCAATGAGTCGCCGATTTAGGCTGAGATATTAGCGGTATACAAGTGCATAAATAAATAAATAAATAAATAATAGCAGGCATCTTCTGAGGTTGTGAGGTCTGACATTTCTGCAGGTGAAATGTCAGGAGAGAATGCTTCTAGAACATGGCCGTACAGCCTGAAAAGCCTACAACAACTCAATTCTGCAGAGGGCAAAAACCAGATTTAAAGTGGATCCATGCTCTGAGGCTGACAGTATAAAATGGGAATGTTAAGAACTGCAAAGTCATAGAAGGTATGTAGTGTCTCTTTCAACGGTGTGTATCCTGGAATTAATCATCCCTTCCAACAGCGAACATACATGGTGACAGCCAAAGAGAGCAAGCCAGAATGAGATACATGAGAATCAAAAAGAAGGTATTATATGCTCAGTGGACCTCCAATGTCAGAAGTACAAAAACATTTTTAGAAAAGAATTAAATATCTCTCCTGTGATTTGATGTGAGAAAAAAAGGAATGGACAACTGAATGATTTCCAGACAGAAGACCAGGAAGAAAATTTATACACTGACATGTTTATTGTAAGTTCCATTTGTTTCCTTCAAATATAAAATACTATTTCTCAATAAGAGCTTTACGAACTCTCTCACACACAAGAAGCAATACAGAGCAGTGTGCGCAGACTAGCAAAAACAATATTTTTTGAAGCCACACTTTTCAAATCCTTCAAGGGAGCCAGAAATAAAAGGAATTCAGGAACACATCATGTGCCATCTACATTTTTCCCATCTGCATCTTCTGCAGCAAAACTCACAAATATCAGAAATACTGAAACATTTGTTGTGACATAAGCCATCCTAAGTTTCACATGTCACTGATTAAAATGCCATGCTCTGTTATTCTTGTTAAAGGAAACAACATCAAGAGCTACAGCTGAGGGAGAACACCTCTGCAGCCCTTTCACACCTGAGAATTCAATACATGCACAGCAGAACTGGCATTGCAGTGGCAGGCATGTCTCCTTATCAATATGCAGATCGATGCAAATGTACATCAATCCCTCTTGCACTGTCATAGTACTGTATTCAGCACAAGTCAAAACAAATGCAACACTAAACTAGCTTCTTCTTTTTTTTTTTTTTGCTGTAATCGTTACAAAAAGAGTTGGCAATAAAACAAACAATGCTTTATTAGACACCGGATTATTATAAAATATTTTTTAGCTGTGTGTTTTGAATACAGTTAGGGGATCCTACAGATATTCACATTTTTCCACTTTTGAGGAGGTCCTCT
This sequence comes from Anolis sagrei, assembly GCF_037176765.1. Classification (NCBI taxonomy): domain Eukaryota; kingdom Metazoa; phylum Chordata; class Lepidosauria; order Squamata; family Anolidae; genus Anolis; species Anolis sagrei. Next base: position 28,258,870 of record NC_090024.1, read on the forward strand.
GTCCCTAATCTCTGCTCAAGATGGACACTCGTATTCTCCAAGTCCCTATTAAAAATAGTGCAGACCAGCAGCAAATAATATCTGAATATTACCAAATCTATGAACATTTCCATTATAAATGTGGAGGGATTATTGCATTCAGAAGGTCCCAGATTCATTCCCTGGCATCCCTAACCAAAAAGTGTAGACCACATAACAGGTGATTGGAAAGCCTGTCTGGAAGACCCTAGAACAGTGGTTTTCAACCTGTGGGTCCCCAGATGTTTTGGTTTTCAACTCCCAGAAATCCTAACTGCTAGTAAACTGGCTGGGATTTCTGGGAGCTGTAGGCCAAAACACCTGGGGATCCACAGGTTGAGAACCACTGCCCTAGAGAGCTTTTGTGAACTCAGAGTAGACAGCAGCTCAAATAGTCCGATGTTCTATAAGAGAGCTTTCTATGTTACTATGCCATGGAGTCAAGGATCAAATTGAGTACACTGCAGCTTTTCCCCTAAGCTTGAAGAGGTGGGAACCACACCTGAACATGTTTCCAAAGAAGCTGAGGGATTTAGTAGAAGGGGAAGGATATTATATTGGATTTAGTCCCATAAAGCCAACTTTGTCTCTTCCTGCAAGCACCAATTTGGTCTTATTTATTTTGAGTCTTCTAGAGTGGAACCACGTACTGACTCTTGCTCTCATTGTACAGTGCTTGCGATCTCCAATTATGTAAACTACAATTTTGAGGTTCTTCTTCTCCTTTAGTAAGAACCCTTCATTTACATTTTGCAAAGCAACTACTCTGGTTTTCCTGGAGGAGCCAGCTCCCAGCATGCAGAATTTAGGGAGCTTAGCTATCTCTTAATTAAAGCTTTTTGAAATAATGGAAGAAATTATTTTTAAACTACACTGATTTGAAACACTTCAGAACTAACTGGCAATGATCACATGGTCAAATTGCATAAATATCTTCCAACACCAGATGTGGTCTACTGACTTAAAAAATCCTTAACAACCATAAAATGGAAAGTTTCAGAATAATGGGATTGCGGTTAGTACCTTAGTTAAACGATTAGCTATCAGTTAGAGTCTCCCATATAAAATGAGATCCACTGTGATAAGTGTCCTGGGGAACTACTGAAGCTTTAAATGCAGAAATGGAAACTGTGGGGAAAGGCGGGATCAGACTAAATGTGGAATCTGGGTGCTGTTTTTATTACCCTCCCTGCTCCTATCTCCAAAGGAGGTTCACTGGGAAGTGGCTCAGTCAAAACAACACAAAGAAGACCTTGGAGACATACCTAGACAAAATCACAATCCAGTGAAGATAAAACTCAACTATGATTGCTCTGAACAGAGCAAGAGATAAAAATAATGCAATCTGTGGAAGAGTGGACTGAAGTTCTACCTTAGTTAGTGTTCCTAGGATTTATTTACTTTTTAAACAGAAATATTGGTACCAGAGGTAGAAATTATAAGAGAATGCAAGAAATCGGTTAGTGAACGTGTTAGCAGTTTAATGCAAAGCACGACAGCTGATTGGTTGGGCCATGCCCGGGGAGCTAGCTGAGCCTGGGAGTTTTGCCAACAGTTTCATATTTAAGCTTGAGCTGTGCACATGCTTGCAGAGAGAGAGAGAGAGAGAGAGAGAGAGAGAGAGAGAGACTCTTCTTGCTTCATGAGCTGCTGGAAGGAGATTTTCCACATGGACACCGAAAGACCAATTATACATCTCTCAAGGAACATTGGGTGAGTCGATGCAACTGATCTCATGATTGCAAATGTGTTGTGCTACATTACAAAAAGTAAACTTCTTGTTCTTTATTCATCATCTGTGTGGCGTATTTTCTTTATCTGCCAATACAGTGTGTGGATTGATAAAACATGAACTATGCGTGATTTTCATTATGCCAACAAAAATAACATGAGAAGAATAGACATAGGTTCTAGGCCTGGGTAACAACGGAAAAATTTGTTTCTAAAATCGATTTGTATTTGGGGTTTTTTTTTTGTTTCAATATTTAAAATAATTACAAAATTTTCCTTTTAAAAAGTTTGATATTTACGAAATTTCGTAAATGGTAAAAAATTAACGAATCGATTTCCGAAACAATAACGAATCGATTCGTTAATGGCGGACGCAACCACGAAATACGCTAAAAAACCTCCAAAACCTTCTGAAGCTTCCCTCTCCCTCTGTTGTTGACTGTTGGTGTGATATTATAATTTTTTTTCACTAATTAAACCATAAAACTGGCCCAGACATGCGGAAATAATAACGAAACTACCTCAAAACAATAACGAAACGAATACAATATCGAAATACGAAGCATTTACAAAATGTTTTTGAAAATTCGTTTTTTTAAATAATTGCTCCAGAATGGTTCGTTATCGTTTTGTAATTGAAAAAATTAACGAATTATTAACGAATTACGAATTAACGAAACGAAACCGCCCAGCCCTAATAGGTTCCTACTCCACAACAGAAGAGGAAGTGTTCAGCATGTTTCAGCAAACTTTTTATTCAAAAGTTAAATTATGTTCATGTGATGTGAAATGACCAGGTCAGGAAAGCCTTGAATCTTCCACAGATCACCTGAAAACTAAATCTCAAATGCACCCTGAGATTATTATTTTATTTTTTTCAACACCCTCTACTTTTCTTAGGATTTTTATTTTGGTGGCAACACTTGTAGTTCTGAGGTTTTTCAACGTATTAGGGAACTGGTGAGGTAACTATCTCTTCTTTTTGCATTGCTCTTCACACATATTCAGTAAATGATTCCAGAGTTACCTGTCTATCTTGCTTGCTGTACATAGCACACAAGGTACAGTACCATCACCTAAAGCAGAATCCCATTCTTACCAAGGTCAAGTTTTATTGCTTTTCCTACTCCATACACACTCTTGCAATCCGAGTCTGTAAGTCTTTCTCCAGCATGCCATTCACCATTCTTCTCCATGCAAATGCTGGAGAAAAAAACCCTTCCGGCTAGAAAGACAAGAAAAGGCAGAAGAGTCTATGCTGTAAAAGGGATTTATAAAAAGAAACTTCTTTGTCACAGACTTTGTTAATTGGCCTGTCTACAAAACTCTGTTGCATAACTTGGTTTGAAAGCTCTGACCTGAAATATCTCTAAGACATTATAACTATGAACAGAATATCATTAAAAAACCCTAAAGATTATATCTCAGAATTAAGTTTTGGAAGCAAAAATTAACTGGTACCACCCAACATTGTCCTGGTTATTTCTGGAGCAGTTGGACTTATGTAAGTTTATCTTCAGCTGTCTTCTTAAAAGGTTGATGAGACAAAAAGCCAATTTGGTCATTGATTGTCTGTAGCCGAAACAAATTATCGGTATTGCTACATAACCTCAGTTTATCTGAGGTTATTCATCAGCGCTGCAATTCTTTCTAATGGTAATGTTTAATACCAAGAGTCACTGAACACAATCACAACAGTAGGAGCAGATGCACATTTCTAGGTCCTGCAGGCTGATATTAGAACAGTGAACAGGGTTGGAGCCTTCTCTCTCCCATCCTACCATTGAGGGAGCTCTATGCACGTATTTGTGTGTTGGAGGAACTTGAAGTAAAGGCAAAGATGTTTCTGTTGCAACCAACTAAAATCAAAGAATTATGAGTCATATGGCCTTCAATGAATCATGCTTATGACTCCTATAACACTTTACTGTTTTCATTCATGTATGCTTTATAACATTTGCGACCTTATCACACGCCAGCAAGTTTGGTGAAATGGCAGATGCAAGAGGTGACTCTGTCACCCTGTGTGCAGCTTCTGTGCACAAGGGGGAAGTGTCGCCTAACCAGGGCAAAAGCTGGAGCCGGCACAACACGGGAAAGCTCCTATATCTGGGTGGAAGCATCCAAGGAAAGTTGATGGATGCTTCCACCCTGGTTGGGGGCAGGTCACCTGACATTTTGTGATGGCTGATGTGGGGTTCCGTCTCTGTACAATCACACCATTTTGTAATTGTCTGTGTGAGAGAGACACAATCTTACATGTGCAACTCGCCAGTGTTTCCTTACCCTTTCTTCCAACAACTTTCTTGTTTTGCAAAAGTAGTTAAGTAGGGAACAAGACAACTGAAAGCTTCTAGTGGCCACACGTATATAAGTGATATACAATTACTGCAAATTCTTTCATTTAATTTGGTGTACCTAATTTTACATTGTAAATTTTGCAGATTAGGGACCAGGACTCTAGTATTCTTTAAGCAACCTGCATAATGATGGTGCAGTCATCAACCGCAACCATCAAGGGTGGATATAGGTTTCTTTTCTTTTTCAGAAACCATATTGGTTGCAATTTTATTCTTTTCTTTAAAAAAAGTTCAATGCTGTGAATTCTCAAGAAACTCTAAGAAGATGATTTGTATTAGTATGAGAATGTATATGGCAAAAGAATAATCGAAATGTCTGCTGATCTAAATATAAAATTATTGAACTTAGTTAAGGCATTTGGGCATCCAACAGCTTTAAAAGCTTCCAGAACAGAAATGGCATAATCATTTGGAGCAATATCAACATTCCTCTGAACATAATTTCACTAAAAGGATTCTGTCTTCAATTCTCTGTCCTTAAATTGGCAGGATATGGATCTGATGCAGCCAAATACATATACTGGAGCATAATGATATATGCAGTACTTTTTGACTTATTGTGTTTTGACTTCTTGGATTCAGAGTGTGACGCAAAGAAGATTAAAATTCATTAAAGAATGTCAACCTCTTTACTTCACTGATCATGTGTCAAAACAAAACATTTTTGTGAAATCTTCTCTCTGCAGCACCACCCTGGTTCAAATACACATTTACGTAGAAATTAATTTGCACTGAATGGAACAGGGTTTAGGATGAAGCTGCATTCAACACATGTGCTTAAAATGGTCACTCTCGCTGAGAAGATAGTACAGCAATATTGACTTCAGTAGCCTGATTCAGTTTCCTGTCCAAAAATCCATCTCTTAATGTATTCTTCTGAATCAGGATATATATATTTTAGCATATAGGGATAGATAAGTGGATTACCTCAAACAGTGGTGCCTCCAACCATGACAAAGAGGCATGGCAAATTTAAAAAATGGGATCTGGGGGATTCAAAGGCCCGAAATAGATTTGAGAGCCACTTGTGATCCATAAGCTATACTTTGCCCACTGCTGGGGTAAAACTCATGTCATAAAAACAGTGTCCAATACTGCAGCTGTTGGGTAAAATGTAACGTCCCAAAAAGATACTTCCCATTCCTGGTGAATAGCAGGTTAGGTAGATTTTGAAAGGCTGGGTCCATTTAACCAGATTTCTACAAACAGTTGTCACATAAATAATTCCCATCACACTCTGGACCCTTGCCTGTCTCAAGTCTGTAACAGCACAAGAACCCTTTTCCCAGTCTCATGTTTTGGCCAAGAAATCTCATGGAATAGGATGCTGCAAACCTGGCTAAGGTATGGCACACTTGTAGAGAAGATATGCTATTATTGCTGTGATTCTCATAATTTAAGGACTTCATCAGCCAGTTTTCCTCCTCCTTTCCTACACACTTCAGAGATGGTTCAAAACGCTCTCCCACAGAGCCCATCAAATGACTCAGGGCTGCTTCCACTGGTTCCTCATCTCCCAAATGTAGTACTCCCCACAGCATGTAGAATTCATACACTGGATACAAAATGACTCCACTCCATTGCATGCATGTAGAAATGCCTAAAAACAGGTATCTGTCTGTGGGATTGGAAGTGGTGGATTTCTTCATTAGACTCCTTTTATGAAGTATCCCTCCATGATCCTTTTGTGGATTAGTGCTTTAAAGACAGTGTGGGTCCCATTGAAAGAAGTGTTTTAAAAAGGGTGCTTGTCTTCTCTGGAATAAGGGGCTTGAGAGGCAAAGGATCTCATAGAAGTGGTATCTAAAGAATGATGCCTTGTGTCTCCTCCCAGTGGATGGTTGAGCTAGAAGCAGGAGGAAGCGATCCTGTATGATAGGAGAAAGTAAATTCTCCATCCATGAAATGCCATACAAAGATGACAATTTGCCCTGCAAAGAAAACAATCTTACACCCCCACCCCATTCTCTGCCCTTGTGGGATGAAGCCCTAAGAAGGATATTGACAAGCTATAACATGTAAGTTATCGGGAAACAAAGCCTTATGAGAAATGTCTTAGGAACTTTAAAACCTTTTGCTGGAGAAGAGAAAAATAGGAACTCATATGAGTGTTCTTTAAATATTTCAAGGAATGTAATGCACACGAGGGAACGCCTCTGTTTTCTGATGGTCCAAGACAGAACATCAACCAATGGATTCAAAATACAAGAAAAACTTTCCACCTAAACATCAAGTAAAATGTTGAAGATAAAAGCTGTTCAATAATGAAATAGACTGAGAGAATGGTGGGCTTTTCATCTTTTGACGTCTTTCAGAGATTAGATGGTCATCTTTCAGGAGTACTTTGGTTGTGTATTACTGCATGACAGGTGGACAGGACTAAATGGTGCTTGTGGTCCCTTCTATCTGTATGATTCTATTGGGGGGGGGGGGGAGTTAATATTTGTGTATGTTTAAAATCCAAATGTATTGCAAAGAGCCATAAATGTTTCTGAATGCATTTCTTAATATTTCAGAACAACTTGTGGTGTCATAGTAGGTCTGAAACGTAGTCCTCCAATATTCATGTCTGATTCAGTTTCAACAGCATTACACTGGCCTGCCTCTAAGTGGTGGGTGGAATAATAATTCAGACTTGACAAATAGATGGTCTTTGCAGGCATGTTGAGAATAGCAATCACGGCCATGCATTTTTCAATAGACAACTATGCCCCCCACCCCCGACAATGTTCCCATCAAACATTACATACTGTCTATCCTAGATGAACAAACAGAACTCTAAATTTCCACCAGATGTCAAAAATTTGGCCTGACTGAAGTAATAAGACATTGTTGTCTGAAGGCAACAACATGAAAAATGGAATATATATTATATATATGGTGGGAAGCTGATATAAGCACCACAGTCACAGATTCATTACTGCAAAACTTTACTACAAAGAAATAATAGATGCAGTGCCATGATTTAACAAGTGTGATTGGCGGCCTTGAGTCCCTTAATGGGAGAAAGATGGGAGAAAGGTGCTTTTAACTCTGTTTGCTTTAAATTTGGAAGCTACATTGAGATCTACTATTGGAAAAGAGGAAGAACATACATTAATTAAGAGCAACAACAACAATGTAGAATTCTCAACTTTTTATGTCAACACTAAATTAACTTGGGCTTCATGCACACTGCCGTATGATGATGTTTGAAACTGCTTTATATGGTCAGTGTAAACTCATATACTGCAGTTCAGTGGCAGTGTAGACAAGGCCCAAGTTATTGTGAGTTATTCAGCTTTATTTCCATGCACTCTGAGTTTTATTACTAATTACTGAAACAAAAAGTGGGTGCTAGAAACAATATCATATGAAAGCTGACTGGCACAACCTGGGGATCACAACCAGATACAGTGAAGACATCTGCCCTTGAGCTATGCTACTCTGCTGCTGAGTACACATGCCCAGTGTGGAACACATCTCACCACACTAAAACAGTGGATGTGGCTCTTAATGAGACATGCCATATTATCACAGGGTGTCCGCGCCCTACACCACTGGAGAAATTACACTGCTTAGCCAGTATTGCACCTCCTGACAACCGCCGGGAAGTTGCAGACAATAGTGAAAGGACCAAGGCAGAGACATCTCCAGCTCATCCCTTGTTTGGGTATCAGCCAGCACGTCAACGACTTAAATCAAGAAATAGTTTTCTTAGATCTACAGAGATACTCGCCGGAACACCTCAGCAAGCAAGAGTTCAAAAGTGGCAGGCTCAAACCCAGCACCTCAATCTGTGGGTGATACCAGATGAGAGACTCCCTCCTGGGCACACAGAAGACTGGGCGACTTGGAAGGCACTGAACAGACTGCGCTCTGGCACCACAAGATGCAGAGCCAACCTTCAGAAATGGGGCTACAAAGTTGAATCCACGACATGCGAGTGTGGAGAAGAGCAAACCACTGACCAGCTGCTGCAATGCAACCTGAGCCCTGCCACATGCATGATGGAGGACCTTCTTGCGGCAACACCAGAGGCACTCCAAGTGGCCAGATACTGGTCAAAGGACATTTAATCAGCTACCAAGTTTGCAAAATTTGTGTTTTTTTATCTGTTTGTTTGTTTGTTTTGTTAGAAATGTAATACAATGTTCTGGTTGCGGATGACTTGATAAATAATACTGAAACATGTAAGAATATAGTCGTATGTAACTAAGTAAATGTCCACATTAAATGCCAAAATAAATAAATCAGAATAAAACAAGGCTTTTTCAGAACCAATTACTGCAGCATTTTAAAGCATCAAACATTTGTTTTGAAAAGCCTGTTAAGAGGGGAAAAACAAATGTTGCAATGAGGGAAAAAACACTACATAAAGTTTACATAGAAATTAGGCAGGTTGTTGACAGAATTAACAATTTGGACTACCAGCTCTTTTTTCCCCCGGCAACAGTGCAATGCTTTCATATAAAATAATCAAATTAATTGCCTCCTTGAGTAAGAGCAGGACTTGCTTATCTTGTGCTGCCACCTTCTGGCCAACTGTGGAAATCTGGGTCGAGGGAATAAATGACACATGTTTTTGTTATAGGGACATAGGAAGTCAATGCCATCTAGCACCAGACAGATGTTGCAATGTTCTTTTTATTTTTTTTTTGTTTCTGATGGTGTTACAGCAATCAAATTAACACAAGAAAATCAGTTCTTAGTCACTGATTAGATTTGAGACTTTATGCCTCCATGAAATCACCTCAGCTATCAAAAGCGGGGATTAATCCAAATGCCTCTGTATTTAGGACTGAATGCAGACACCTGTTCAGGGCTATATTAAACATTTGCTGCCTTAGGCCTCTCAATTAAAATGTGGCGGCAAGCAGCTGGGTACAGCTTCTCAACTGATATCCTCTTTCAGGAACCAAATTTGGGGCCATGGCTGGTCCAAGATGTGTTCCTGCCTTGAGCAGGGAAGAAAATGGGCCCAAAATGCATAATTCAAACCATGATTGGTTTTAGGCACATGAACACTTTCTCAAGGATTCAGAACCTGTAAGAGAATATTAAATCCCATAGTAAATGTTTCATTTCCTTGAGCTGCAGCCCAAATCTACTGCCTGATCGCAACTGTCTCAGTTTAAAGCACTGGATAGGATGGGGGAGGCAGCTGAACCCTTTTTTCTAATGCTCATGTATTGCATGGGAAGAACTGACCCCCCCCCCCACATACACACCTGTTCCTTTAGAGCAGGGGTCCTCAAACTAAGGCCCGGGGGCCGGATGCGGCCCTCCAAGGTCATTTACCCGGCCCTCACTCAGGGTCAACCTAAGTCTGAAACGACTTGAAAGCACACAACAACAACAACAATCCTATCTCATCAGCCAAAAGCAGGCCCACATTTCCCATTGAAATACTAATAAGTTTATATTTGTGTTAGCATTGTTCCTCATTTTAGTTATTGCATTGTTTTAAACTGTTTTTTACACTACAAATAAGATATATGCTGCGTGCACAGGAATTCATGTTTTATTTTTCAAATTATAATCCGGCCCTCCAACAGTTTGAGGGACTGTGACCTGGCCCTCTGGTTAAAAAGTTTGTGGACCCCTGCTTTAGAGCAGTAGTTCCCAACCTTTTTTTTGTTTGTTTTGACCAGGGACCCCTTTGGCAAGGGACATGCTCCAACATTAGTACCAAAAGGGTTACAAATCAGTTTTTGGCTAATTTTAGATTCAGTTTGGTTATTTGGGGTGTCGATTCAGAAAACTGCATTGGATAGACCACATCCACTGTAGTTTCTGATGCAGAACATATGCCACCCAGTAGTTGCCATCTGCTCGCCCACAGAAAACCATATTTAATAAGCTTCGGCACTATAAGAGGGTTTTGTGAGACCACTTGCTCTCATTGCAACAGTATAGTAATAGTGAGGCCCTGGACCATATGTTAGCACTTGCGGACCACTGGTGGTTCACAGACCACAGGTTGGGAACCACTACTTTGGAATGAGGAACAGCTACAACAAAATGGGGTCAACGTCATCTTAGTTCTGTTGCTTTGCTGAAGTTGGTAAATTCTACAGACTTTTTGTTTTTACTTTTCAGATGGCCCAGAGATAATTACAGATGGCTGAGTGCACTTTCTCATTTTGCCTTCATAGAAACAGGGAGGAATTTGTTGAAATAATCTGTTAAGAAAGCACAGTCAGTTGGAGTTAAGGGTGTAGGACCCCTGAAAAAATGTAAATATTATGAATTAGAGGTGTGTGTGGGGTGCTTTTTTATGTGAGAGAATACTTCTTTAGGAACCACAGAAGCACAGAATTATAGATTGGAAGAGAACACATGGGCAGTCTTGTTGAACCCCTTGTCATGCTTGGAAAAGCACAATCAAAGCCCCAAATGAATGGCTCCTAGCATGACTCTACCATCAGTTTCTACACGGGAAGACCTAGATGTTCCTAGAGATAAAACATCTCTAAGAATCTCTAGGCCCTCCAGCAAGGCTCTATAGTCAACTTTGGGGGGGACACTGACCACAGAGCAGGCCTGCACAGCCTGCAACCCTCAAGGTGTTTGAGCCTCAAACTGCCAGATAACCAGGTTATCTAATGATCAGGAACTCTGGGACCTGTAGTTGAAAACACCTGGAAGGTCACAGTTTGTGCAGACCTGCCAGAGAGAATCTAGAAATTCCTAGAGAGAAAATGTCAATCACACTGATAAATAATCAAATCCACTAAAGTCAAACCTGCAATTGTCCAGTTACATGACAGAGATTCCCTGCAATTTCTGTAAATTTGCCATTTTCTTTCCAGCCAGATTAATTTGTATGTCTTTCAGTGGGCAGTGATATTATTAGTCCTTCAGATGTGAAAAGCAGTCGACCTTCCTTCTGTTTCTCTGACATTAAAAAAGAGAAGTTTGACTACAATGGCGTGCTGTTCAGACTTGGCACTGTGCTTTGCCAAAAAGCATCAGGTTCTGCTTCCTGAAATGGAGATAAACAGGTGGTGTTGGAATGCAGGGATTACTGGAGCTTTATAAAGCACACAAGCAAAAAAAAAACAAAACTTCATATTGGGAAGCACCATCTGCTTCAAAATACTTAGATTTGTTTCCATGCATTTCCCCCCAAGTGCTCAAAACTCAAAACCAATGATGACTGTCAGATCTCATGTCATGAGGTATCCCAAGACAGTCATTGCCCCATCAGAACTGAAACCACCATCTGCCACAAGTTAAAACTAAACTGTTGTGATTTGGGACTACACTAAATCCTTAGATTCTAAAACAATCTGTTATTATCTTCATATCTATGAGCTATTATTGTTGCAACAAATCCCTCCTCTGTCACCAACGCTGCTATTATTGACATCTGAACCCAATATCCCAAATGAAGGTGTGGCAACATGACAGATTAGCATCACAGGGAGCAGTGGATAAAGGTGGGAGCAGAGTTTAGGGATAGCAAAGATGCTGAGATGGCCAGGAGCTCTTTGGAGCTCAATGGATGCTCTGACAGTGACAAAAAAAACCCCAACAAAGATACGGGTGGTCATCCAGTGGGACTAAACTGGGTTTGGCCCCACTGGACAGTTGGGACTCTATCCTGCTACCACAGAGGGATGGATAAGGGTGATGTAGTCACCCCTAGGGCCAGTTCAGGTATTCTCACTCCAGATCAACCCCACATTAAGTGGCACATGTAGATGGGCTCTAAGAAAACTCTATTAAGTCACGGGGTTGCTATAAGTTGACAAACATCTTGAAGGCACATACACACAGAGATAGAAGTATGGGTGAGTTTTATTAGAAGAGAATAAAGGTCATTTATAATTTCTGTTTCATACAATAGCTATAATTGTTTGAATTAAACATCTTTCAGTAGGAGCTCTCAGTGAATGCAGTCAAGGTCAGCCAATGAAGCTGAATGGAAGTGGGTTCAGGAGCAACAAAAGAAACCTTGCTTTCATGCTAACACAGAATTCAATTTTGTACATTTTATAACTGTTAGGTTTGATGAGTTATAAAATGAGCTACGATAATTTTGATAGAGAGGATATCTATATTCAGAGGCTGGCAACACTGCATTTAAGGCTGCAACTTCCAGAATACTACATCCAACCTGGTTATTATGACCTGGAATCAAAAAAGCACAGATGTATTATACTTTCAACTTTGTGATTCTAAGTATATGATAAAGGATAAGGAAAAAAACACAAACTTATGGTGCACTGTTAGAAATGTTGCAATATTTTCTTGTGGGTCTCATGGAGAAAGCCCTGTATCAGATTGTCTTGAGTTTTGTGCCACACACATGCCGGATTACGGGCACGGGAAATAGGAAGAAGAACCTTACTATCCATAGTTATAGCTGCTATGGATGGCTTGTGCTGAGCTGCAGACTTTGAAATGATGAGCCAGAGATAATGTTTTGTGAAAAGGTGTTCCTTCTGACTCTAAAGATAGTTTTGATTGCTTACAGTGGACTGGAAATGACAGAATGCACCAATTTCTTCCCCCTTTCAGCCTATGAAAGGTACAACACAGAGAGGAAAACATATATTGAAAGTACAGTGGCAATTTCCCATTCATTCTTCCTTACTGAATAGGAGGATGCTCTAAAAATCTTATCTTCTAAGTGCACAGTTCTGCCTTAGAGTGGAAGAAAAAGAGCCACATGTAGATAGGAAGGAGGAATATGAAAAAGGATGAGCAACAATGCCCCCTCCAACAAAACCCAGGGAATTGTGAAAGCTGTTGCCATAGGACTGGACAAAGCTGGGCAGTTGTCCAAGCCCTTAGATGTTGACAGATCCCTATTCCATACTGTGCCAAGGACTAATCCAGACTCTCCACTGTTCCCCAGCTGAATTGCAATTCATTCTACAGGCATTTACTGCAACAGACTTGAAATTAATAACAGAAAAAAGAACACAGAATGACAGAGTCAGAATAGGCCATGTGGGTCATCTAGTCCAACCCTCTGCCATGCGGGAATATATAATGAAAGTAGTTCCAAGAGATGGCCATTCATACTTTCTCTATAAAATTAAGTAAATTAAGAACATAGAAAGCTGTGATATACTGAGTCAGAGCATTAGTCCATTTAGTGCTGTTGATTGAGACCTGCTAGAAAATGAATCCAAAATTTATTTTCCAGCAGAGCTACGCCCCTTGCTAAGGATTGGTTACCCGAATTGTACTCTAAGAGCTAAGAAAACCACAATATCTTTGGATGCTGCCAACAGTATTAATATTCATTACTTAATATTGTCATCTATATATGCTATTAGAAGAGTACATTTGATGAATAAAATATATTTTGAAGTATTCCCATGATCCATCTTAATCTCATGACAGCACATCTAATGGCAGCCCTTTTTTTCTTTGGTGTAGTTAGAAGCAGACAAAGTCTGGGGAAGAGATGGGAACTGTGTGGGCCTCCAGAACTTGTTGGACTGCAGCTACCAGAACCCTTCATCATAGGCTAGGCTAGATCAGGATAGGAGTTGTAGTCCAAACAAATTGAAATATTTCACAATTCCTTCCCCTAATTTAAGAGTTGGGTTTTGAAAATAAGGTCTGAAGAGAAAGGAATCCTACAATAACTTCCCATGGAAGACTCAGAAGACTTCACTAATAAATGCAGAAATCAGTTCTCAAAATTGTCACCAACAGCGTTCAGTTTGGTTTTGCTTTGAACCACTGACAGAGTATTATATAATGAACCAAAAGTGACCCTGCAAATTCACGTCACTCTGAGAAAGCTACAAGGGCATCAAATTCTAGGCATAGGAAGATTTCATTATAATGGTCAAGTAAGCTGATTGTTAATTATAGAATGCTTCTTTCCCTAAACTATACAGCATCCCCATGGCAACTTTCAATCTCAGTTGAAGAATTAGTATGACTTTCTCAAGCACCATTCCACTAAAATTAAAAACTAATATTACCCATAACCTGAGTTTATAGAAGGCAGAAACTTGTAAGCATTGTTCATTTCCCATCAAGATGAATAAGAACAAAACATGCATTTGATTTTTTTTAACAATTTACTATCAGTCTATACTTCTATAAACAACATATTTCCAGTTATTGCGATGTTAATCGGTAACATCTCATTCTTGCTTAGGATTAAAATGCTTCTATCTCTAAGAAAGCTGCTGATCTTCCTGAAGCTGGAAAACAGGGTTGGGCGCCTATGCCTACATTATAGTTAAGCTCCCTAAGTTGAAGGAGCTTTACTTCTAAAACCCAAAGTAGACCAGAAGTTGTTCCTGGATATTCAAACAATGTTCTAAGTCTTCTGGTCCTTAACTAGACTAAAGCAGTTCAGCCCTGCCTTAAATAAAGTTGGGGAGTGCTCCAGAGTTTCACCAGTTGGGAAGTGCTTCAGAGTTTCTGAAGCAGCCCTGTACTTTGGGCAGAGTGTGGACAGCAGGTCAGATGCAAAGCAAACCAAGTTGCTGTCCAAATAAGCCAGAGAGTTCCAGAGAGCTGCCTCTGTTAGACACCTGCCATTGATGGACACCTTTGATTATATTTGATTTCAGAAAACACACCCTAATGATGATCAGGAGCAAGCTCTCCTGTCTTTTACTGTAGCAACAGGGCCAACAGGAAAAGTAAGGTGACAGTTCAGCTCTGCCAAACTGATTTCAGCCCACTTGAACTCTATCCCGCTACTGCCATAATTGGGGACAAAGTATCTGAATATCTCTGGTGCCAATTCAGTACAAATGTTTCTGGCCCAGTTTACCTGTCCGAACGTATCTTCCCCTACAAACCATCAAGGACTTTAAGCTCTTCCGGAGAATCCCTGCTCTCAGTCCTACCACCTTCGCAGTCACACTTGGTGGGGACAAGACACAGGGCCTTCTCTGTGGTGGCCCCCAGGCTAAGGAACTCTCTCCCCAACGAGGTTAGGTCTGCCTCCTCCCTCCTGACCTTCAGAAAGCATCTGAAAATGTTTTAAATAAAAAACATTAATTAATTGATGTGGTAGGGGTAGATGAGCCCCAAGTCAATGAGTCTCAGTCTAACCTAATGTAGTATGGATAAAATTTCACTATCGCAAAGACTCCATCTACACCAACCATTCAATGCAGTTTGAAACTGGTATTAAAGAAAGCGGCTTTGCTGTGCACATGCACAGGATATCCTGGAACCAGTGTGAGGCCTTCATGGTGATGAAACAAACCACACGATACTGATGAACATTTTATGTGCTTCTTTGGGAGTTTGTTGTCTGGCCTCCACATTTTGAAGCTAACTTCAAATTGCATGACATGGTCAGTGTAGATGAGGCCTAAAACACAGAATAGTAAAATAAAAATGGAATGTTGGAGGACAGGAAAAGAGATTTAAAAATGGGCTCAAAGCCAATCTTAAAAACTGTAGCATGACACTGAGAACTGGGAAGCCCTGGCCCCTGAGTGCTCTAGGTGGAGGTCAGCTGTGACCAGCAATGCTGTAGAATTTGAAGAGGCATGAATGGAGGGCGAAAGAGAGAAACATGCCGACCGGGATGCCTTCCACCTGGAAACCGATGCCCTCTTTGTGGGAGAACATGAAGGTCAAGGAACCGGCTCCACAGTCACCTACGTACCCACCGCCAGGACACCGAACTTGGAGGACAATCTTACTTGGACAACGAGGGATCGCCTAAGTAAGTAAAGTAAGAAAAATAAAATGCTGTGCTTGTTGGTCACATATAGCATTTTGGACTCCCACTGAGGTCTAGTTGTCACAAGCAGTTGATAGATATAAAGTAGTAGTAGTAGTAGTAGTTGTTGTTGTTGTTATAATCATTATTTCAAGTTCTATTTAGGTTATAGGAACCAGTAGAGATAAAAAAATCAATCCGTTAAAAATACAGCAATTAAAAAAAAAACATGACCCAAACTGTTAAAAACTCATTCTTCAGCAACCCAAGTTATATGGCAAAAGTTGATTTAAAAAATCTTTACTTGTTAGTGGAAAAACAATAGAGAGAAAAAACCAGCCTAGGACTTCATCAGAAGGGCAGAAGGAAAGTGGAGGAAAGCATTGGGAAGAGTGGGGAAACTGTCTTATCCCATTCTATCCTGGCAAGGTCCAACTACGGGGATGGTCAGCCATCCCACAACTTTTCCCTCCAATCTTCTTTCCATTTGCCCTCACTCCCCCCCCCCCCCCTACACACACACATTTTCTGGAAGATAGATTCCCACAGGCATCATGGGCTGACCTCTGTGGGACTCTGTTTTGCCAGTGTGAAATTTGAGAGAAATTTGAGAGAAAATTGGGGGAAACATCCATGTGATGAGGTCCTAAGTTTCCCTTGGAAAGGAATTCCAACAGCCTGAGAACAGCCACCAAAAAGTCCTTCTTGCTTCTAATGGCAGTGGGGACTGAATAAAGAACCTCCTCCAAGATCAGTATGGGAGAACACATTTCTTGAAACGGCCTGGTTTCAAATTGTGCCATATAATCCAGTATGGATTTTTTTATGTCATAAGTGACTTTAGAAACTGCAAGTCTCTTCTGGTGTGTGAGAGAATTGGCTGTCTTCAAGGATGTCAACCAGAGGACGCCTGGATGTTTGATGTTTTTTACCATCCTTGTGGGAGGCTTCTCTCATCTACCCACATGGGGAGCTGAAGCTGACAGAGGGAGTTCAACCCGCTCTCCCCGGATTTTTCTCCCTGGATTCGAACCACTGACCTGTTGGTCAGCAGTCCTGCCAGCACAAGGGTTTAACCCATTGTGCCACTGGAGGCTCCAGCATGTGATCCCAGATTATCTGCTTTGAACTGGATTACATGGCAATGTAGATCCAGCCAGAGTCACAGTTCCATCAAACAGTGGTTTATAAAAGCTCACACAATCAACTAAACTGGGGCAGCATGCTTTGGCTGGGATCCTTCACCAATTTTTTCACCATTGTGCCAAGTTTAAGATTTTTCCCTCCATTACACTAAACACAGGTAGTCATCAAGCACGTATCTTCCACAGTTAAGCAGCATTTCAATCTGCAGTACTTTAGAAAAGTTTTAAAGAAGTGACCTTTAAAAGAATAGCAGATATTTTCTTCTGCTCACAGCCTACGACTGGGATTTTACACCATCCATGGGGTGGGGGAAATATATAAAATGACTCAACAGAAATAACATACTAGAGAAAAAGGTCACGCATTTCAAAAATAATTACTTGAACCAACTTGTTGACAACCACAGTCTGAATAAGGAATAAAAATCATTTCAAACTGCTATTTGTATTTCAGTATCTTTCCTCTAAGTTCTTTTCTTTTATTCTACTTTTCTTTTTTTCTACTACAATATGAAACATTTTCTACTGATGTAATAATCAAGAAGTTGATCTTGATCCCATTGTATTGTTACTGTATATACCCATGTATACGCCTAGAAATTTTAGGCAGAAGAAGAGTCTAGGGGCCTTATCACATGGGGGAGCCCTGCCCCCCCCCCGTGCCATTTTGCAAACAAGGGTGGTGAAATGGAGGGCACAGTGACACTTCCCCCACCACATAGGGGAAGTGTTGCCCAAACTAGGCAGAAGTGTGCCTCCTGTGTTGGGAGGGAAGCATCCAAGGCACTAGCATCCCGGTTGGGGGCAAGGCCTCCACCAGAAGTCACACGATGTTGTGTGATGGCCAGCATGGGGCTCTGTACCCAAAACAGGCTGGAAGCATCCTAGGATGCTGATGTTGGTAAGTGTGAAGATGTCATGTGTCTGAATCCCTGTCCCCATCCTTTGACTTGTGTTTTTTTTTTCTCCGAGAAAGCTACTGTGGCCACAAAAGTAGGGAGAGGAGACAAGTATGCAAAATTAAGATAAGCAATCAAAATAACATTTACTTTGAACATGTGGGCCCACAGTTTTCAGATCTGAAGAAAAAAAATACTTGCTGCTTTTACTATACCAATCCAAGTATCACCCAAGATTGAGAAAGGTTTTGCTTGGATGGTATGTGTGCTCTTCAGCCCTTGGTTCCTATAGTTAATAGTGGGGTCTGAAATGCAGTTAAAACAAAGGGCATTTAGAGATCCTTCACTGACCAGGAAAGACCATTCAAGAGTGAGAATTATGATTCATATTAAATGACTATGAGACACATTATACTTTCAGATAAAGCCCACTTCAGTATTTAGCCTTTTCTTAGCACACCCATTCTCCATGAACATAAGATACTGGACTAAGATAATGTATGTGACCCCACCTCCCATAAAGCAGTCAAGGAAAGTATCATTTCAATGCTAATTTCAAACTAGAATTTAAAATAGAATTTTCTCAATATATAAGAATAAATATTGGAAAGTTACAAAATAAATTCAGTTGAGGGTGAGTGGGGAGATTTATTTTTCACATTATTCTTGTCATGGACAGCTTGGGAAGCATGGATGAAGAGATGGTGGTGGAAAGCAGTAGAACTGGCTCTCAGTAGCTCCCTCAGCCAAACTCTAAGCAACATCCATGGAAGGAGCTGATACTCAGCCTGCTGAACAAGTGCAAGCAAGTTTCTGAGCAGGCTGAGGAAGGAACTGTATTCGTGGACCTGAAAAAAAAGAGGTCTCTGCTGAACAGGTAATTGAGATTAGTTGAGAAGACAGCCAGCAAGAAGTTTGTTGTTTATTTGTTCAATCGCTTCTGACTCTTCGTGACTTCATGGACCAGCCCATGGCAGAGATCCCTGTCGGTTGTCACCACCCCCAGCTCCTTCAAGGTCAAGCCAGTCCATTCAAAGATAACATCCATCTACCTTGCCCCTAGTCGGCCCTTCTTCTATTTTCCTTCAATTTTCTCCATCTTCATTATCTTCTCCAAGATTTCCTGTCTTCTCATTATGTGGCTAAAGTACTTCACCTTTGCCTCTAATATCCTTCCCTCCAGTGAGCAGTCAGGCTTTATTTCCTGGAGTATGGACTGATTTGACCTTGTCGCAATCCAAGGCACTCTCACAATTTTCCTCAAACACCACAGTTCAAAAGCATCTATCTTCCTTCGCTCAGTCTTCCTTATGGTCCAGCTCTCACATCCACGTGGAATACCATTGCTTTAACTATGCGGATTTTCACTGTCAGTGTGATGTCTCTACTCTTCAGTATTTTATCGAGATTGGTCATTGCTCTCCTCCCGAGAAGTAAAGCCTTCTGATTTCCTAGCCTCAATCTGTGTTTGCAGTAATCTTCGCACCTGGAAATGCAAAGTCTGTCACTGCCTCCACATTTTCTCCCTCTTTTGCCAGTTATCAATCAGTCTGGTTGCCATAATCTTGTTTTTTTCATGTTTAACTGCAACCCAACTTTTGCACTTTCTTCTTTCACCTTGGTTATAAGGCTTCCCAGTTCCTCCTCGCTTTCAGCCATCAATGGGGTATCATCTGGATATCTAAGGTTGTTAATGTTTCTTCCAGCAATTTTAACTTCAGCCTTGGATTCATCAAACCCCGTACATCACATGATATGTTTTGCATATAAGTTGAATAGGTAGGATGAGAGTATACAGCCCTGCCATACTCCTTTCCAAATTTTGAATCAGTCTGTTGTTCCATGGTTTGTTCTTACTATTGTTACTTGGTCGTTATACAGATTCCTCAAGAGATAGACAAGGTGACTTGGTATCCCCATACCATAATAACTTGCCACAATTTATTAAGATCCATACAGTCAAAGGCTTTAGACTAGTCAATAAAACAGACATAGATGTTTTTCTGAAACTTCCTGCCTTTCTCCATTATCCAGCGGATATCGGCAATTTGGTCTCTTGTTCCTTTGCCTTTTCGAAACCCAGCTTGTTCATCTGACAACTCTCTTTCTATGTATTGCTGGATCTTGAGAATTACATTACTGGCATGTGAAGTAAGTGCCACTGTATGAAAGCTTGAGCATTCTTTAGCAAGAGATATGTAAATATACATAACACCTGTGAATTTAGGAGTTAAGGAACTGAAGACTGGTACCTAGTTTTTGGCTGCAGTATCAGTTCTAGAAGATACAACCCTGGAATCTTGATATCTCATGTTTCCTGAATCCTGGGCTTACCTTGGACCTTGGCATATGAACTCTGATTCAACCTTGTACTCTGGATACTCTGGTAATCTGCTCATGACCCTCAAACAGACATTTTGATTCTCTCCTGTGTTATTCTTTTAATGTTTGCATCTCTCTTGGACTATTGGCTTGACCTTGAACTGTTAATGTATATTCAGCTCTGACAATTCTGAATTAAGATTAAATATGTCATACCCCACAGTAAAGCCTCAAGTTTATATAAAGCAATGTGGCAACTAGCACGCATATATGCAATTGCAAACAAACAAAAAGAAACCAGTACATTAGAGTCCACATTCCTTGAGAAATCAAATCTTGTGTGCTGAAACATTAAGCACATCCAACCAATTCTATTCTTGGGGCAGTTCATGTGTTTATGCAGTTCTCACACACATACATACACACACGCCTCCGCCGCCATCTTCCTAGATTCAGCTCCATTAAAAGCAATGAAACAGATTTAATTTTCATGCCTATACTCTCTGCAGCACCAAGGATACAAACCCATGACAAAACCAAACATTAAATGGCTGCTAGCCCAGAGGATGCTTCAAGATGCTCTCAAGGCACTGTCAAATCAGAGGAAGTCATCCATGTGCGACACTGTCACCGGTCACCTTTGATATTCGTTTGCATTTATTGGAGCTTCATCTCCCCTCCTTTGCTGCAGCGGGGGTGATTCAGGGCGCTCTAGCAGTCCTCTACTTCCACAATAATGGGTTGTCTCTAATTCTGTAGCAGGATTCTGTGCCTGTGATTTTCTGCTTGCTGCCTGGCCTGGGGTTATAGCCTGTACTATTTACTGATCCTCATTAATACTGCTGTCATGTAGAATCAGTTTAACTTGGCTTTAACAGCATATAGTATTATGGAATTGCCCGAATATGTAACTCCCTTTGAAGTTGGGACTCGCAGTTCACAACACATTTGAGCACCTGTCACATGTAATGTAGTGAAACTGGAAACGGATGTGCAAAATATGTGAATGTTTTAAAGTAGCCTTCAGATGAAACATTGCAATGCAGAAGCTCTTCTCTACACTGCCCAACACAGTTGCAATCTTCAATATGTGTACTGCTTGTCCCCTTCTATTCTTGACTCCCTCAGACATGAGATGTTGGTCCAAAAAAGCATTCAGTAAAAGATAAATTATCTTGCTTAAAGGCATTAGATGTAATGCCACTTTCCTGCAACATGACATGGGCATCCCTAAGGAGTTGTTGGCAGGCACATAACAGAGATTGGTGCAAGCTTCTTCCAAAGAAAAACAAGCAAACTGCATTCTCCAAGCCTGGTTTTTAAGGCAAAGTGAGGTAATTCCTTTCACTTTACTTCATGGAACAGTTATTGCTCCAGGCTTCAAAAACATATGAACAAAATAGCGCATATCCCCACAAATGTCACAATTATTTTAAAGTCAAAATGAAACATGCAGATGAGGTAGTATGCCATATACTGCTTAACCCCCTCAATTTTTCCAGTTTCAAGGCATCCTGCAGATTCATTCTCTTCTAGAGTATCCTGGAAACTGAAGTTCTGAAAAAGGTCGGGGTGGTCTAGGGATCCCTAACGGATATTAGACCCCATAAAGTTATAGCTGAGAAATATTATCATCTTTCTATCTCTGGATAAAACTGAAAAAGTTTTGTGAGGTAGATGTGCTTTCAGGAACCTCTGACCAATAATGCTGTCATCATCCTTTTCAACCATATCTTAAGATCACCTATGTACCCACCACCAGTACACCGATCTTGGAAGACAATCCTACTTGGACAACGAGGGATCGCCTAAGTAAGTAGGAAATAGGAAGAAGAACCAGATTCTCTTATATAACAGTAAGTTGTTCAACAGTGGGAAGCAAATATTATGGTTAAAATGAAATTCAAAATAAATGAAGGTAAGCAATAGGGTCTTCTAGTAAACTCTGCTATGAGGTGAAGAGATCTCAAGTATACAGTGAAGGAGACAAATCTGTGGATGGTAACACATGTCTGGAGGGCTACATGATTCCCACTTCTGCATTAAAGCCATAGTAGAAAGCTCTTTTAAAAAAAAAGAAAGAAAAGAAATTGCTAGCTCAGGTGCAGTACCGAAGATAAACATGCATTCAAAGTAAGACATTATAATGAAAGGGCTGGAAAGAAAGCAGCATATCTCAAAATGATACTCAAATCTAATGGAACTTTAGTTTAAGTATGTTGTGTACAGTTCAATGCATCCATCTCAGAACGGAACTACTACATCTATCAAATATAAAAACATAAACAACTTAAAAAATAAAAGGGAATCTGTGGGCGTATTAGTAGGACTGAGGATCTCAGTGTAGGAATATGACAGAGCTTTTCAAAATAACTATTCACAAAGATATGAAGAGTATAATGGAGAAGTTCTTCTCCTGCTCATTCTTGAAACATGAAAAGCCTTTTCAGATACTGCTGTCAACTCCTGGAGTTTGAAGTACATCCCAGAACATTCTAAAGATATTTAAAATATATATTCATTTAGTAAGTTTAGATCCAAAAAAATTGCCTTCTATTAGCCAAAAGCCTCTTCTTGCCCAGATAGCACCAAATTATGCCTGACCATAAAAACTAAGCAAGATCTGGCCTGTTTAGTATGGGGATAGGGGACTACCAAGAAATACGAGGTGCTGTAAGCTGTATTTCAGAGGAAGGAAATGGCAAATCAACTCAGTCTGCCTTGCCTAAGAAAACCCTATGAAATGCAACATAAATCAACATGAGCCAACAGGTGACTTGAATACAAGCATGCACATTAAAAAAAAGACCATGCACACCATGCCCCCTGCAATGTTCCATACCTATAATATTTCAGCTTTTAAAACAAAAACAAAACATATAAGTGCATAACACTGGAAGTCAAAAGAGCACCTTCCCAGTTGTAATCCTTGCCATACTGGAGACAGATAGTTCCAGGAAGTTTTGTTCTAGCTACCTTTAAATTTGCTTCTACTATAGAACACATTTTGAAAGGGCATAAGTCAGCTGTGGGCTCCGTCCTTCAAACGCATGCTGTTTTCACTACTGTCTGTGAGATTTGTCACATGTGAGTGCAGCTGACAAACACACCAAAAACAGAGACAAGCGGGAAAGTAATGAGGCTAAAATAAACAAACTAAGACCCCTCTGTCCAAGAAGGCACAGCCACCTGAGCATTGAAGGCATGCTCGGACCCTTAAGGTGATGACCACAATTCAGATATCAAATATAGCTACTGTGCAATGAAGAACACAGTTAAAGATTAGGAGAATCAAAAGTAAAGTGTTGCACTGACAGGCAATTGGTGGGCATCATGGAGTGAAAACTTATATCATTCTTGCATGTTATTATGAATAATTCCAAAAATTTCTTCCCTGTTGATCAATAGTAAAAGAGGCTTTGCACATTTTTGATGTTTTGAGAAAACTTTGTTAGTACAAAATTTGTTTTCCAAACACACAAACACACAATCTTTCCTGCAAAACATAGTGATTTGGGGGGAAAAAAAGACTTCATTGCATTTTTGAACAATGAAATAAGAAAAAAGAAGTGGAAAACCTTGCAGCAGTTGTCCCTTTTGCCAACACAGTGTGTTGCCACATCAAGGCAACGTTCTCACTGAGGATCAGAAAAATTACCAGTACTCTTCACATCCATCATGGACAGGGGGACAGAGAGAAGTCTTTAGCTGTCAGCTAGATCAAGAAAAAGAACAAAACCCTGCGGGAGAGAATTGAATATATACACTTCAGTGACCTCACACCACCTCCTCCCAAATGCTTTAACAGGAAAATATTCAGATTGGAAGTCAGAGCTTTCACTGTGCAAAGTCCAGTTACTTTCCTCTCCTAACACATCAATATGTCATTGTCCTTATGTGGTGTTAGGGATACACTGTTCCCCTAGATTTAACCAAATTCATCACAAATTGCTTTGAATCAAGTTGATCTTCTCCAGATTGAGCTGGGCTAATGCCACCTTCTTTTCAATCTGATCTGAATTGGCCCTGATTTGCTTTGAAAATTGGATTATCTGAAGAAACTGGCCTGTATTAGATTGGGGAAAGCTAAATAATCAGATGATACAGCATGTAACTGTTACAACAAAGTTGGACAGAGCATCAGAACCATGTTGTTATTAGCATACTGCAGTATGGAAAGTATGAATACATATATATTCATATAATAACTGCATTGATTTCCTTACCAATGCATTTTAACAAGGATTTCTGCTTGGATCTAGCATAAACATATTAAGTATTCTTTTCCTTCACTTTGAATCTGGAAAACACAGAAAGCAGCTTAAAAATTAGCATAGAATCTGCTTCACTGAAATGCTTCTTATATGAAACAAATACCTTATCACAATCTGCCACAGAAAGTAAGCGTACTGCTGTTACAAATGAATGCTATGCAGATCAACTCAAATCCTATTCAGTTCAGCAAGGACACTGTAGATTCTCCAAAGGGTTCCATCTCAATCCCACCAACTTCAACATATCTAAATGTGATTACGTTGTTTTTCTTTGAGTGAATCAGTTCCGTAATTCCCACATTTTGAGAGGCATCATATTTGGGACGTTTTACTTGTCATATTTTAAATATGAACAGAAAGATCTGTATCCATTAAGAACCATGTTTCTACATTACATTACAGATAAATTTATCTGGCAGCATGGCATATTGGTTTATGTGGTGGACTAGGACTTCAGGAGATTACATTTTGAATGCCTGATCAGATATAGAAACCCAGTGGATGGCCTTGGGCAAGTCACAATCTCTCAGCCTTTGAAAAAAGGGAATAGCAAACTTCCTCTAAATAAATCTTGCCAAGGGAAAAACCTATGATAATGTCACCAGAAGGCAAAACTGACTTCAAGGCTCACAAAAACAGCCTGCTACTACTTGAATCAAGCTACATAAATCACAGAATAATCACTACTGGCCTGGCATTTTCCCCATTCTATCAATTCTTATTTATTGGTTGTTCTTATACACAGCATCATTGCAACTTCTAGAAGTGGCTTCTAGCTTCCACCTCAATGAGGTGGTAATTCCACTCTGGGTTTTAGTCAAGACTTTAAAGAGCTCTGATGAATTATATTGAATACCTCTTTTTAAGATTGAGACTATAGTCAGTCAAATGAATTCACTGTCTCACCACTGGCACAGAGACTACAAGCTGGCATTGGCAACTATTAAATATGCCTATGGGAAATATCAGACACCATCATTTCAGAATAATATATTTACTACTGATGGATGTTATAAAAATGACCTCAATGAATAGTCTTAACATAAGCTGATTCCTGCACCCACTCATGATTCTATCTACAACAAGATTCCATCAGACATGTTGAAATTATTTTACATATTTTATTTGAAAAATAGTGCATGGCATGATCCAGACTTTTATTGATGTGTGAGGAGTAGGTGCATGCCTCTTTGTAAGGTTAAGAGAACTCAGGAAAGAAAGTAGTCATTTGGGGAATTAGAAGTTATATTGATGAAGGAAGAAGAGGAGAAGTGCAGAACTCAATGTTCTCAACTGCCACAAGTCGAGACAATCTGTGTTCGGTACTGTAGCTTGGACACCCCCAAGACTTTGTTGGGTGACAAACACTGACACATGCTATTGCTGTAAAATTGGTGCTTTACTGGTGATATATGATGCAGCAGATGGCATATGGCAAACAAGCGCTTTCGTCCTTTTGCTGATGGATCCCAGCATCTCTTCACAGCCAGATGAAACCGGGAGACTCTAAACAACTAATTGAATCCAAACTATCTTGGTCAACAATCCAATTACATATGGCTAGCTAAATGGATATACCTTGGGCAAGGCTCCCAACAACACCCAGCCTGGGGAAAAGTTGATAGGAGATAAACAGATCTCTCACGACATGAGAACTGTGCAAATATGTTAGAAACAGAGGGAAAAAATCATTCTTCCAGTCCTTTCTCAGCCGTGGAGGAAGCTCCACGCAGCTCCTCGCCAACAGGGAGGATGTCAAATGGATCCTAATATGCAAGCAGGCAGGCAGGAAAACAGCCTTTTCACTGAACAGTAGTAGGTGATGCTGTAGGAAAACAGCCTTTTCACTGATCAGTAGTAGGTGACCCTGACCTGAAATGATGGATACAATCTACTTCCTCAGATGTACTGATATTGTACTCTCTTAGTACATCTGAAGAATTCTATGAAAGCTCATGCTAAAATGAACAAGTTAGTCTTAAAGGTGCCATAGCCTCCTTTTGCCCCTTTCCTTCCCTATTTTTAATACCACACCCATCTCTGCCAAATGGAAAACTATATACTCCATGTTAAAGCCATTTAAAAATATGCTGACTTTCTAATCAGTTTCATGCAGAGGACTTGGAATTAAAACAACAACAACAACAAAACCAGAATAATTTGTTTTGATATTTGAAGATACTAAAGGGACAGGAAACGGGATCTCCAGAAAGAAAACTGCTCCAGTACAATCCAGTCTTCAGCCCTGAAATCCTTAAAAAGTTCATCCAGGCCCTTTTGCTATATTTAACTCACATAAAAGCTGGAAAAGCATACCCAGCAAAATAAGAAGCCTGAAGACATTTCTGCCTCAAAGAGCTCCCCCCCCCCCCCCAAAATATATACATAGAATGTTCAGTTATAAGAAATAAAACTGAGCCTGGAGTCTTGCTCATAGTCACTGGCAAGCTGTTGCCCTTTTCATTTGCCATCTTTGTCTGGACTTGATCTAAAGAGTTGCCAAAAAGGAAAGAGCAAGACAAATGAAGTTTTTTCTTCCTCTACTTTGCTAAAGAAGCTGGGCATTGACAACAAGGGGAAAATAAGAGCCAGGCCATGAGGTCCAAGTAGGTCAAAATTGAGCAATTGCCTTGACTATGGGTCTCTGTAAGTGCCAGTCTTTCATGGGCTCTGTGTGTATATGTGTGCCTTCAAGTTGCATGAAATTATAGAGGCTCCATGAAGCATGGCATTTTGGCTAGCAGCAGATAAATCTTCCACGAGAACTAAATCTTGTAAAAAAAAAATGCTTAGAGATTGTTTTGCTGGTTCCTTCCTCTGAAATATAGCCTGGAGCACCTGGTATTCATTGGCAGTCTCTCATCTGTTGTACATTGCTTTGTGTCCCCCTAGGGGTGAGAAAGGTGGTCTAGAAATGCAATAAACAAACAAACAAATCTGAGTACTACATAATCCATTCAAAGTTCTCAGTAATGATGCAGAACAACAAGAAGTGCATCAGAGCTTGCCATCAGGGAATGTGCAGGTACCCTTGTAGGAGTAGCTCATGGAATGCCCCCTGGGAAACCTTCAAGAAGTCATGTGGTGGGGTAGGGGACTCCCTGCTGAAGGGTATGGAATAAGTGGCTTGCAAACCTGACAGGAATATTATTATTTATTTAGTTATTTACTTTTCTCCCACTTTTCTCCCACAGATGGGACTCAAAGGAAGACCCAAGAGCTGTCCTGTCTCCCTGGAGCAAAAATCTGAGATGTAAGAGAGAGGCTCACAAGGCTCGCCAAGCCCACAGGTCATAATCCATTCCTTTTGGTCCATGCGGGAAACAATGACACTGCATTGAAACACTGGATTATAAACTATGGGCAGAAAGATGAAGCATCCTGTCTCATCCCAATGTCTTGGCATGTTCCTCATATCATGCCTCCTTGCTTCTAGGTCATCTTAAACTGCTCACAGATCAGTCTTGACAGCAGTGATGCTGATATCCTGGTGCTGGGCATACTAATAGTATATATTATTCATACTAAAGTTGCCACATGAGTCCAGTTCTAGGCCGTGAGATTTCAAGACCCAAATGTGAGGCCAAGGGACAGTCTTGGTAATGTCCCATAGGGTGAGCCTGGTGATGCTATTCAACATGATGCATTAAATACCAATTACAATTTTTAAAAGAACCACATCAAACACAGGAGAATGTTTGTGTACACACACAAACACAATGCAAAACAGTGCTCTCATCCTGATATTCTCTGAGGAACAACAGAAAAGAGCCGGACCCTGAGATATGAGAATTATAATTCATAGCATCTTCAATTATAAAACATAGTTTGCCTGTGTGCTGGGGAAAGCATTGAATTTCATTGTACAATGACAAAAAGGTTATTCTATTCTTTTCTGAAGACCAGAAACTTGCAATTAGAGCATCTCAGACATACAGAAATACATGTAGAAATACAATGTCTATTTTCGGTTTACTTTATAAGTCCCCTTTATTTTAAAAATATGGTAATATTAATTTTGGAAGAAAATAGGTTTTTTATATGGAAGTTCTCATGTTCAAATTCTGTCCTCTATAGCTTTTTTTTTAATGGGCTAAATAGCAGGTGTGACCGCGCGAGTGGCGCCACCTATATATAGAACTGTTAGTTGCAAGATTTAAACTGTTGTATCATGCTTAATCCTGCCCCTTTTTACTCTGCTTATATATAGTTGTATGGATTGGTTGCTTGTAGCTGTCAATCAGTACTGTTTGGCTCCACCTCTTCCTACAAGAGGGGAGAACTTCCTTTTTCTTCTTCATTCTGCCATCAGAGTTCGTACCAGATGGACCTGAGTAAGAGACCTGACTCTAAAGGACCCTGATTTAAGTTACTTCTTTGCACCAGTTCTGAGGTTTTTTACCCCTGGGACTCATGCTTTATGTCCAGATTGTCCTGGACAATTATTGAGGAGACCCAGGTGCCTTCAAGCCGGTTCTTTTGGCACCAAAGGAAGATCCTGAATCTTCAAATCATAGGCCATCTGAACTGGGGGTTGTGGTTTGCTCTAGCATTCACAGCCATTGAGGAAAGAGGAAACTTGGTGAGGCTTCTCAGCTTCAAACCCCTTGGACCCAGGACTGATTGAGACTGTAATGTATGTTTTCCTTCACCCCTCTAAAGTTTTCCAGCTCATTGCTTTGAAGAAATGACTTTGTGATAAATAAAACTTATTTTGAGCTATTTACAGTGTTTTGGGTTTTTGGGAGTTCCAGTTTCCTATAGGAGGGCAAGAAGCAATCCCCTGGGGGAAAGATGCCATGTCCACCCCTCCTTTATTGAGAATAATAGCCCCCAGGCGCAACGGCACAGCAGGTGATCCAATGATGTGCCAGAACTGCAGAAGAACACAAAAGAGCGATAGAAAATGTCAGATAAGAAAGTGCTCCAGAGGGAAACCACTACTGCCCAGAGAATTATTGGTTGGGTTGCTGTAGTTTTTTTTGGGTTGTGTGGCCATGTTCTAGAAGCTTTGGGCTGTATGGCCATGAGAACAGATGTTTCACCTGCACCTGTTCTCATACAGCCCAAAAAACCTACAACAACCCAGTGATTCCGGCCATTGGTTGCTCTCTAAAGTTTGGATGAACTTTAAAATTCCCACTGCCTTAAGAAAGCCCAGAATATTCTTAAGGATCCATCTCGCCCTGGATTTTATCTTTTTAAAAAATTATTGCCACCTGGCAGACGATCCAGGATGATAAAAGAAGGACAAATAGGCTGAGAAATAGGCTTTATCCCAGAGCTGTAAATACATGGTTTCACACTGATGTGGCATTAGGGATTTTGGTATAGTGATTAGAATGTGGAAGGATAGGTGTTTTTTGTATTTGTAATTCTACATACATAATGTGTATTGGGGATGGCATTTGATTTTGTTGTACAATGTACCATGACAATAAAGTTATTGTATTCTATACCTCTGCTTAGAAGAGAATGCTTAGGATTCAGAGCAATGTTCGATAGTCTGCTGTTTTGTTATTTTAAATTCTACATGGGCAAACACTGCTGTCAGTCAATGACTTCCACTTCCTTCCCCAATGATCTGCTGCTGACTCTAATGTCTGCAGAATTAAATCTGCAAAGCAAGCTTTACACAGCACTCTATTTTAAGGGTAAAATACAAAACATCCTGTATATTGTAATGATCTCCACATGTTATATAACCTGCCGAATAAAAGCAGTGGTGTGAGAATTAGCACAAAACTGTACTTTACAGGTGATGGAAGGAAAAGAGACAGAAATAAATACTTGAGTTTGCAAACAGGATAGTGATGTATCACTTGATTTTCAAAACAGAGGGATCAGAAGGAAGGCTTATGCAACAGCAGTATTGCCCTTTCCAAGAGCATTTCTTCCAGGAAATGAGCAAGTCTGAAGTCTGCTAGACCCCATGTGGTAAATCTGACTGATCACTGGGGGAGGGGGGGGGGGTGCACTAAATGTCATTCTGTGTATCTCTAAAATACTTCTTATTAGAAAGTTCAGGGTGTAGGACACTTCACTAACACTATTGGAATTTACAACAAGGAACACAGGCATTTATTAACTGCCTCTCAGAGTGGGAAAAATAGTGTGGACTGGGAATTAAAATGGATCATACAGCTTCACAAAATGTGTAGATTATGGAGTGGCTTGCAAAATCTAGTTGTAACACTAAAGGGTGTTTTAGTAGTAGATGTATTGTGCTGTCACACGCTGGGCCTGTGCATAAGACTGTAGACAGGACATAAATTCCATGTGCCCAACGTGATGCCAGGGCTGCCTCAGATTAAAGGCCCTTGGATTTCCTTAAAACAGAGTCTTTAGATTGCTTAAAGGTTCAACAAAGTTCTTTATTATTGAAAACAAACAGGTACTTTAAGGTTTTCTTAACTGTCTATTGGCTCTCTCTCAATCTTGTCCACGGGGAACAGGCACTATCTTCATAACTGTATACTAACTAATGGGGAAATCCTTAACTTCTAATCTGGGCAGTCTGTCTTTGCCTCTGTTGGCGTGGAGCCCCTGCACCCGGTACCAACTGCTTCTGGCTTCCGCGAGTGACCCTTACCAAGCAGAGCTTTGTAGACTTCCAGAGGAAAAAGGAGTTCAGGTTTCGGTGATGGCTCGCTGAAGTCCCTCAGCAAAGGAGCTGTAAGGCTGTATAATCCTTGGCCAAGCTATGGGACCTTTCTCCCCGGCCAAGCTGTAGGGCTGTATAACCCCGGCCAAGCTGTAGAAGACGAAGCTTTCTACAGGAGCTCTTGGTATTATGCCCTGTGCGAAAGGCTTCTCTGTGTGGACTGAACCCAAAAAGGCTCCTATTCCCTCCAAAAACCCAAAAAGGGGGCAGGACCAGGGAACCTAACTATAATTGACAGGTGGCTTGCCCTATGATTGCAGCCAAAAGAAGCCACCTATTTGCAGAGTCCCTGAAACTTAGGACTACAACAAACATTAAATGCAAAGCAAACAAAATTGGAGCTCCTGGTGCAGTTGTACCTGCACATGTATACTCAAATGAACGAATGTATTCCTGTGCTTTTCTTCTGGGTTAATTTCAAGAAGAAAGCATTTGTTATTCCAGTATTCTCCCCCCTTCTTCCCTATTTTTTGAGTGAATACCTCCTTTCCTTCGTTTATGTGAATAATCATCTAGTGTTGCACCTGCACCAGTTAACCTCTGATTAATGCCTCTTATATGTTCTTCCAGGCCTGTAGCTTTTGGGGTTGGTTGGTTTAGGGGTTCAAACCACTCTCGAAATTCATCTAATCCAAACCTTGCCAAAGAAACCATGGAACAGGAGCAAAGACAAGAAGCTGTGCCATTGTTAGACCTTAGATTTTATATGAACAAGACTGTTTCTGAAGACTAGTTGAAAGTTCAATTCACAGGTCCATTGCCAGAATATGTAATTCTTGTGGATAAGAAGAGGCAAGTTTTAAACTCAAATGTTTCAGGAGATTTCCCTGGTTAGCCTACTTATTTCATGTACAAGATACACTCTTTAAGTACTGTGTGGTGTTTGGAAGAGAAGTTGTGAGTAAAGAAACTTGGTGCATTGATTGCTAAACCATTTGTGTGATGGTATAATGCAATAGAAGTCTTCAATGGATGCCAAAAAACAGAGTACCACCAGAACAACTTGTGCTTGGCTGAAAACTTCTTACTAATCCACTGTGGAAAACACCCAGATGAAACCTGTCATCGCAATAAAGGAAAGTAGAAGAAAACAGAAATAAACTTCTGCCAATTGTGGAAACTATTGTCCCTTGTGGCTGACAAAAAAACTGGCTTTAAGAGGGAGCAATGATTCAAGACCTATTTTACCTGTGAGGAACTTTTGAACAAGGATGATAATCTCAGGGCCTTGTAGATATCTTGTGCCAGATCAGGAGACACTGACCTGAAAGTCATCTGGAAACTGCAGCTATGAATGCCCAATATACTAGTCCTCAAATACAGAGCACACTAATAGACATTTGTGGTGACAAGTTAGTCCAAAAATTGTTGAAAGATGCAATGCATCACAGTGTTTCTCTGTTATATTCTGCAGTCAGCTTCAAGAAATGTTTACAAGCCACAGGGAAGTAGTTCAGGAACTGCAAGTGTTCCTCCCTGTTAACTGTGGCCATTTAAAATCCACAGAACTTTACAATGAATATATTGTGATGGACATTTTTTTCCGAATGTGAAGCTGTCCTCCTCAAGGTGACTTTAAAGTGGCATTTCTTTGGCATGGAAAACTGTCTTGGAGGGCATCTTTCTAGACATTACCTATGAAGGAAGAATGAGATAATCCAAATACCACAAAACTGACCTAATGTCTTGTTTTTGTTCTGGTTATGAATACCAAACAAGAGAACAACTATAATGGCTTTCTCTAAGAGACTACAATGCTGCAGCACACAGTGTCACAATGGTCACTGGTTTTAAAAGAACATATAACACCAGATGATGATAAATCTGTCTTTTTATATAGGTTTTTTTCTGTCCACAAACTGCAAAATGGAAATATTTAATCTATTTTTATCTTTCTTCTTAAGGGAAATTGGCACTGCACTGTTGATGATGTAATATGGAAAAGACATAATCTTGTTTAGACCCTAATGTACTTATTCTTCTTTTAACGCTTCAGCACTAGAATCTTAAGTCATGCAATCTGAAGAATAAATCTTTGCAGACCAGATAGGGAAATGGTGGTCATTTTAGAATGGATTAGTGGATAAGAGCAGATTTGGCTAATAGTTTGTTAAACCTGTAAAATTTATTATATATAAGAACACATGGCTCTTCCTAATCCACTCAGGTCCTCATCTGGTGAGGGCAAAAATTAAACAACTTCTCCTTCGCTAGAAGGTTAGCTCTCATGATTCATATGCAGAAGGTCCTTGAAGTTGCCTCCTTTTCCCAGTTCCATTATCCCCAGAGGCACGCGTGGTATCATGCACTTTTGATATAAAATATTGCTTAATTTGATATGGTAATTTTAAAAATATATGCACTGCACATAAGGCTAGGAACTGTTGGGAGGGGAGAGAGGATAGCATTTTGAGTGGTAATGAGTGGAACAGCTGAGGAGATCTGAATATGGTTGGTGACTAACAATTGGGATAACAGTTGATCTACCACCTTATCACATGGGGGAAGGGGTAAGTTGCCCCTTACCATGCTGGGGCTTCTCTTTGGCCACAGATCCAAACTTATCCTATCAGATGATGTGGGTCGTGGCCCCATCCCATTGGTGAGTGATGTGGATAGGAAGCATTGAAAGAGACTTCTTCGCCACCACAGTGAGTCTCCTGTCTTTTGGCTAGCTCCGATAGAGCTAGCATGTGGTTTTTACATTTTTATGCGGATTGGGAAAGCGACAGGGTACATTGCCTTGACCCCCCCCCCCCCCAATATGATAGTGGAAGGAGGGAGGGTAAGTCACCACACACACCTTCTGTTTCGTCAGTGAAATGGGAAAGGAGGGTGTAATGAGGACCATAATCTGTTGTTTGTGAGAAGGACGAAAGGGGTGAGATAAAGACGAGGCTTAAGTGATTCAGCCAGGTTTAGTAATTAATGGAGCCCCCGGTGGCACAGTGGGTTAAACCCCTGTGCCGGCAGGACTGAAGACCGACAGGTCGCAGGTTCGAATCCGGGGAGAGGCAGATAAGCTCCCTCTATCAGCTCCAGCTTCTCATGTGGGGACATGAGAGAAGCCTCCCACAAGGATGATAAAACATCAAATCATCCGGGCATCCCTTGGGCAACGTCCTTGCAGACGGCCAATTCTCTCACACCAGAAGCGACTTGCAGTTTCTCAGGTCGCTCCTGACACGACAAAAAAAAGTGATTAATGACTTGTAATTTAAGAGTCTAAATCAGCTAAGAGTGAAACTATGTAAAAGTGTGAATAGAGTTTTATCTGTATTAGCATAGTTTGGGTCTTTTTAATGTTCAGCTTCTATTAATCAATTATTATGTTTATGTTTATGTTTATTTATATCCTGCTTTATCTCCCCTAAAGGGGACTCAAAGTGACCTAACATAAAAGCATTAGCTTTTTTTGTATTTACACATTTTTGTCTCCTGGAATGCTATATGACCCCTCTATAAGTATGGAACTGAAGGTTCACTTACTTGCACTGAACGGGAAAAGAGCCTTGCTGAGAATTTGCTGGGTCTTCCGGAAATTCTGAGGTATTCTGTATCCTGAAGTTTTCATAGAGTCAACCTGGAGGAACTAGCAAATTGTAGGAATTTCTAGGTCTTCCAGGGTGACTCTATGATATGTTGATTCTGTAAATCAGGCAATTTTATTGTGTTTGGCCATATATGTGGTTTTAAGTACTAGTCTGATTGGAAATGCATCCTGCATGGATATGAAAGTCTTATTATACAGTTTGGCTCCACACTGTCTTTGACAGCATCAGTGGTTAATAAAGACTGCTTTCCAGTGGAGACATAACATGCATAACACCTCACACATATACCCTGAAGGCATCCAGTTGGTGACCACAGCTGGAGGGCCTTATGCTGGTGGCCAAGGTGAGTACAAGGGAAGTCCTTCACTCTTGGTGGTAACCATAACATTTGTGGAAGTCTTCATATTTGCTAGAGAACTGGATGATATCAGGTTGGAAAAAGGATGAACTAAATGGCCAAATAATGTGGGATTGTGGAATTCAGTTTCTTGTTTTCTGTTACACTGAGTGTTGGCCATATAATTTATTTGTAGGGATCTGAAAGCTTCATCCTCCACTGAACCATGTCCAGTTTACATCCATATTTTGTCTTGTAGGCCATTATATTCAAATCGAATACATCACTAAACCCCAAAAACTTAATTCACTACACACATAATTAGAAAATAATCCCATGGAATGGCATCAAATCTAAACAAGTTCATATCTTGGAAGATTGCAAGGTTAGTAATTGAACAATGCTTTTTTTGGTTCTGTGGCCACAACATTAATCCAGTCATATGATATGTCCAGAGTTATAATCAGACTTACCATTTTCTGTGTAGCATCAGTCAAGACTTCTTTTTGACTGTGTGTGTGGTTGTCCCAGGGGTATTTCACAATTCTGAGCTGATGCTCCACAGAGGGTTTCAGAGTGTTTGTTGTGCATCAGCCCAAACCCATATTGGATAACTGTGTGTGCTTCCACACTTGAACATTAGACATTATTTTGGTGTTTCTATTGCATCTGCAATATCAACCAATAACATCAGCACTGGTGCTGCACACTCTCTGTGTATGCATACTCAGGCCTTTGCAAAAAGAGTTGGTCTCAGAAGGAATGCTTCCAATGGGCCTGATCACAGCAATTCAAGACAAGAATGTGGAAGTTCTGTTGTATTTCATTATATGGTATCCAGTAGCCTAAGGCCAAAAGCAGCTATTATACATTATTAACTCATTTCCATTCCCTCCCCAAAAGTTAAGCAGCTCTTGGTGCTTATGCTGATAGCTCACTACAGAAAGGCATTCTTTATACCTACTTGCACTCAATTAGGTTGTCATTGCTGTATCCAAACCTAATGACATGCAATTTCATGCATTTATGGCTGTAAGCTTGAAAATTGCCTCATGCTGTCTACCTTATGCTTCCTGCTATACAGCGGAAGTGAGAAAATATTGGAATGTATATTCCATAATGAAATGTTTGCAGATTTTAAAATAATGGTGGGAAACATTTGGCTCTCCAGATGTTTGAGTCTTCAACACCCCACCAACCAATTTGGATGGAGTTGGTAAGAGTTGTTTCTCAAAACATATGGAAGACCCAAGTTTCCCTATTCCTGGCTTAAAATCTGAAACATACTAAAAAATACACAAAAATTGCAAACATACCATTTTCACTGAAGAAACAGCAGAGGGAAATCTACATGTTATAAGAAATTTGTGATCACATTTAACACCTATGTTTTGGTTTTAAATAACAGAGGTTTTGTGGAAAAGAAGGTAAGGACTGTAACAACAGCACATAGGGATTTACGATTTAATCTTTACTCCTATTCCTTGAATTCTACTGGAATATCTTCCCCAAAGACGTTTTTGTTTGTTCAAGAAGGTAATTTGCTATTTGGGAAAATGGGACCTACAACAGGAAAGAAAGCCATTGCAGTATACTGGTTTGGTTTTGGTCTAGAATGCAGAAAATTGGGGCTCAGCATGGAAACAAGTTATAATCGGCTTCAGTGGAAGACAGCAGCAAACCTCGTCTGAAGAAATACTGCCAAGAAAACCCTTGGAGAGAGTCACAGAATGATGTTGTGGTTTGAATGTTCAATTAGGAATATGGGAAAGCCATTGGGTGACTTTGGAAATTACTATTCTCCAAGACTTAGAAGAAGACAAAAACAAAATTTTCTTTCAATAAATCCTGGCAAGAAAAATCTAGTGTAGGGTTGCCATGAGCCAAGGTAAACTTCAAGGCATGTAACAACAGCAGAAGAGCATGGAAGTGCAAAGGGTTTTCTATTATTGTTGTTTTCTAACAATGAAAGGGTTTCCTCTTAAGCTGAGGATAAAACATGTGATCCACAAAGGCCACAGTACTAAGGGGAATGTTGGCAAGGTGTCCCTTCCCACCCTTCCCTGAACTATTCAATTTATTACTCACTCACACCATCTCCATTGTGATCTATTTTCCCTTTGCAAAATCTATTGAACATTCTCTCCCAAAGCCATCAGCTGTGGTGCTCCATCATGCTCCACTAACCATGAACCCCTGAGGCCTAGGTTGGCCTATCGAAGTCATGGAGAAGAGTGTGGAAAACAATTTCAACACAAGTCCTCCCAATTTATTGGAAGACTTTCTTAGAACCTTATAACCTCTGAGGATGCCTGCCATAGACGCAGGTGAAATGTCAGGAGAGAATGCTTCTAGAACATGGCCATACAGCCCAAAAACCTACAACAACCCACTTTCTTAGAAACTTTGCTAGGTATCTGGGCGAGGAGTGAGAAGAGTATGGCAGCTCTTGTGAAGCTAACTCAGCATAGCCAATGGTAAGAAATTCTGGGAGCTACAGTTCAACCTCTGAGGTAGAGACAAAATTCCCACATATGGGTGGGTCATCATCACAATCTTTACATGTGTGTCTGCTACTGTATCCTCTATATTCCTACAAGGAACAAACTGAAGAATAAATGCCTGCCAGCCAAGGAGATTTGACCCAGATGTGGGGGGCATCTGAAATTATTAATCTGTCCCAACCACTAGTTTATTTTACTCTCCCAAATATTCTTAACTCATATGAAGAATGTATTCCCAGGTGACATCAATTAAGGCTCGCTAGATTGAGGCAGTATGGACAGAGGTCACTGATTGTCTCCTATAGCAAACAGCATTTTTGGAGGCGTGAAGTTTTTGCAAGATGCAGAAAGAGTATCATTTGCAGTGTTTATCAGGTTTCCACAGCTGTTATTATCCAAAATGTTAAATATGATCACACCTTCAGCATAACATGTAATTAAGCTCAAAGTTTCATTGGACATTGGTCTTTGCCTTTCACCCACATTTTCTTCTTCAGCCACCTGCTAAAAACTATTGGCCAGCAGCAACAATAGTCTTAGCTATGGACCTTTAACAACCACAGAACAAGACTTCCCACAATGCATAGCATGCATGCAGAGTGTATTGAATACTCACTGGGTAGCATTGGGTGAGTCACTATCTCTCAGCCTCAGCTCCCATCTGTAAAAGTAAGAATAAGGTTCGACCTCATAGGACTACCAAGATGAGAGTAAAAAGAAAGTTGAAGCAATTTGCACAGGGGTGCACTATATCAGAAGAAATCAAACCAAAATAATGTTTTAATTTTCACTGCATGAGAAGAAACACAGATGACGTAAATATTTGTTTTACAAAATATACTAAATAGTGGCAGGCAGTAAGCTTCAAATTCATACCTAATTGTTGTTATCTATAAAATACCAGGGCTACTCAGGAGATGGCAATCCCATTTTCATTTTTCCTACCCGTTTAAGAGCTGTCTAGATGTTCATATTTGTTTTCATTTTTATATCTTTATCAGTTCATCTAGCAGCACAGAAGGCAGCTCTGGAGAATAGCAGTTGCCAAACACTAGCCTTTCAAATATTGCCAAAATTGAGTTCTGCTCTAATCTACTTTCCCTAAAGTACTTCAAGCCCCAGTTTCCATCATAGCCTTTTCTGTTGCCCAGCAGTTCAGCGAGAAAGCTTTCAGAAGAAGCAAAGCAAAAAGCTGCAGATAAATTTTGGCAAAGAATAATAGTCTCTTTTTGTGGATTGAAGCAGATGATTTCTTTGGAAATTGTTCTTGCTGGGAAGTGGAACCATACAAGTCCAAGTGCCAAGTTAGATTTAACAGATTTTCAGTTGGAAGATTGTTATATTGCCCTTTATATATCAAGACTGCAAGGACAGAAATATAGATAGTTTATATTCTATGCCTCACAATACTAGAAAAACCATATGGTTGTTGTGATACATGAAGGTAGCTAGGAACACATTAGCATTGCAAAAGAAGATACAGCTTGGGGAAAGGAAGAGAAGAAATTAAAAACTAGCAGCAACCTGGCCTACTAGGTCTATTAGGGAAGGATCAGCAAGAAAAGTTCAGATCAATAATCTCAGAATATCTATTTAGGACCCCGTTTTTTGTGTATGTGTTTACACGCTTATCAACATATGAATATCATTGGCAAGGAATCCTCAGAAGTGGCTTTGCCAGTTCCCTCCTTTGAAATACAGCCTACAGCACATGGTATTTGTTGGCAGTCTCTCATTCAAGTACTAAACAGGGTTGACCCTGCTTAGCTTCAGATCAGATGGGATTTCATGTGTTTAGGGCAGGGGTCCTAAAACTAATGCTCGGGGGCCAGATACGGCCCTCCAAGGTCATTTACCCAGCCCCCAACTCAGGGTCGACCTAAGTTTGAAACTATTTGAAAGCACACAACAACAACAGTCCTATCTCATCAGCCAAAAACAGGCCCACACTTCCCATTCTAATACTAATAAATTTATATTTGTTAAAACTGTTAGAATTTTTTGCACTACAAATAAGATATGTGCAGTGTGCATAGGAATTCATTCATATTTTTTTCAAATTATAATCCAGCCCTCCAACAGTTTGAGGGACTGTGACCTGGCCCTCTGTTTAAAAAGTTTGAGGACCCCTGGTTTCGGGTATTAAGCCACTAGACCATGCTTTTAGAAGCTTTCAATTCTCCTATTTCCTTAGATCCTACTTCTACATTGGGGAGTGGTTGTGGTGGTAAGTGCACTTCACAGGCTCCATGGACCTTCCAAACTCCACTTTTGCATTTCCCCCTTGATTGGCATAGAATTGTACATGGAGAAAGTCCCACAAAGCTTTCTCCATATACAATTCTATGCCAATTTTCAGTTGATATTTATTTGCACTCAAATCTACCATTTCTGGTCTTTCATCTCCAGAATCTCTTCCACCCATAAAAACCCCAAAACAAACAAATAAAAACTTTAAAGTAGCCCAAATGGCATTCAGAATTGACACCAGTTTTTGCAGATACATGCAAGATTATCTGGAAATCTATTTTGACTCTGAAGTGTGGTATAAATACCTTAAATCCGGGAATGACATTGTGCAGTCCGTAATATATTATTAAATTCTAAATCCTAGCATTCCTTACTATTGGCTACACTGGGTTGGTATGTTGGAAGTTGTCATTCAATGCCATTTGGAGGGCCACACTATACTAACCCATCTATGACTATTTTTCGTCCTATTGGGTCTCTTGGGATCCATCCACTCTGTATTGTAGAATTAATGTAGTTCTGCACCACACTG
The DNA here is from genome assembly GCF_037176765.1 of Anolis sagrei. Taxonomy (NCBI): domain Eukaryota; kingdom Metazoa; phylum Chordata; class Lepidosauria; order Squamata; family Anolidae; genus Anolis; species Anolis sagrei. The sequence goes on from NC_090024.1 coordinate 28,299,107, forward strand.
ACTGCTATGGAAACATGGGTGTTGTAGTATGATGAGGCACTAGCATTATTTGGCAGAGTATGCTAAAGACTCTGTAAAACTATAATTTCCATGATTCCATAGCATTGATTCACTGCACTTAAAGTGGGGCTGAAGTGCATTAATTATGCAGTGTAGATGCACCCTTGATCTTTGTCTACCTGATCTAGCTGCCTGTTCCCACTGTCGTTTTGCTAACTACTTATCTCACAATCCTAAATGCCACATGGTTTGACCATACCTTTACGTATGACCTTTACAGTCCCTTGAAAGCTTCTGCTTCTCCTTTTCCAACAGTAACAGACTGCATTCTTGGGTTCTCCATAAGAAAGCTCATTCAAATGAATATGCCTCCAGTCCAATTTCTAAAACAAGCTCTGCCTCCTCTCTGATGGTCTGACATAAGTTTAGAGACTCAGATATTTGCATTATCATCCTCCTTCCCTCTTCAGTTATCTTGTGAGAGAAAATGCAAATAGGTTTTAACTCAAAAGGAAAATAAACATATCTTCATTTTGTCTGCCTGCAATCCCTCTGCATTTAAATTCCTAGCTTTGGTGAGCCAAGTTTCCTTGCACAAAACAAGTTTGTGCTTCTTCAGATATGATCTGAAGGCTTTATTCCATTAGCGTGGCTGCCTTTTTCATTCAAATCCCCACTCTCACAAGCCACTTCTGACAGTCAACACACATTCTCCCTAACAGCTATTTTATGTCAAAGCAGATAGATCAACATCAACCAGCATGAGCTTTGAGGCATTTTTCTGGATTCATTTTAGAGATTAAAAATTATAATGCATTCCTGTTTTGTCTGGCTGTTTTTCAATAAACCCTGATTGTCAGTTATTTCAATGGACTCATCCTGGAGAGTACATAGGCTGAAGAAATGAGTTGTTATTGAGCATCCTATAATGACCTGACCATAAAATCATTTTTTGCCATGTTATAGAACTCATATTTTATGGATAATATTGAGGAAAAGGCTGACTAAAGCAAGCTCAAACCTCAGTCCATCTTGGCAGGAAACATCATTACAGCTTCTCCAGAAGATATAATTTCAGCCTCATTGCAAGAACTCATGAGAAGTTTTGGTTAAACACAAGTGTCAATCTATCCTCTATAAAGCAGGCACAGCTAATCTGGCATCCTCCAGATATTGTAGATTTCAGCTCCCCTAAACACCTGCCAATACGGTTCAGTATGTTCAAGGTTGCTTAAAACTGTCAGATCAAAAACATCTGAAGGTCATCATGCTGCCTAACTCTGAGATAAAGCACTAGAATATGCCTTCCCAGTCAAATCATACAAATTATACAAGTCAGGTGAAAGGGACAGCTCTAAACATCCCAAAAAATGCCAAGGAATTTGAGATCAGCTTGAGATTTTCCACAGGTCTATTAGAACCACATACTAGGAAATATCATTCTATCACTGTTTTAAGATATCCTTGCCCAAATGACCACTCATCCTATTCCAGTGGCCCGCGAGGATGAAAATCTGAGCCGTGTGTCTATTTTCTCTTTGTATTGTCAAAGGCTTCCGTGGCTGGAATTACTTGGTTGTTGTAGGTTTTTCGGGCTATATGGCCATGTTCTAGAAGCATTCTTTCCTGATATTTCACCTGCATCTATGGCAGGCATCCTCAGAGGTTGTAAGGTCCTGTTTTCTCTTTATTTATATATTTTTATTTTATTTTTCCTCCTTTCATACCACCTGCCACTCCTTCCCTGTTGCTGATCATGGCATATGTTTTATATGAGAAACTAGAGCAGGTGTGGTCTATCCACTGCAATTTTCTGAATCAACACCGCAAACTGAATCTAAAGCTGACCAAAAACTGATTTGTAACCCTTTTGGTACTAATATTGGAGAGTGGTCCCTGGTCAAAGTGATCCCTTGGTCAAGTGGTCCCTGGCCAAAAAAGATTGGGAACCACTGCCCTAGTGTTATCCCTCTTTTCTACAACTGAATGGGAACACTACCACGGACTAATCTTAAACCATTTTTAAAAGCATGATACAGCTACCTTTTTCATGGACAAAGAATCATTTGAACAGAACAGTGGAACAGAACAGAGCTATAGATTTGCAGTGACATTCTTGGGCTCACATTTATAGTTGTGTTTGTGCTAATGGAAGACCTATAACTGCAGGGTATAGATATCAACCTTTAAAATCATCCACAGCCTAAAATTATATCTCTGGGAGGCTTACACCTTTTGTTCCACCTCCTATTATAAAACAGTGGAGGGGGGAATTCATGAGAACTAAGCATCTAAAAATTCATGCACCTGTGATGTCTGTGAGATCCTGTACTATGCCATTTGAATAGAACAGCATCTCATGAACCACACTGCAGCATAATGCAAGAAGGCAGTCAAGTCACTTTTTTTTCTTTGATAACTGGCCAACACACATTTTGGTGCCTCACCTGTTAGGCCTCTTTCTGGGTATTTTTGACCTGCTGATTTAAAAAATGGCACCAGTTTTCCACAATCAGATCGTGTTCTGTCGCACACTGGGCCTGTGCATAAGACTGTAGACAGGACATAAATTCTGTGTGCTCAACGAGACGCCGGGGGTGCCTCAGATTAAAGGCCTTTGGATTTCTTTACACAAAGTTCTGTAGAGGCTTAAAGTAAGTCCAACAAAGTTCTTTATTAATGAAAACAAACAGGTACTTTAAAGCTTTCTTAACAGTCTATTGGCTCTTTCTCAATCTTTTCCACAGGGAACAGACACTATCTTCTTAACTGTAACTAATGGGGAACTCCTTAACTTCTAATCTGGGAAGTCTGTCTTTGCCTCTGTTGGTGTGGAGCCCCTGCACCCGGTACCAACTACTTCTGGCTTCCGCAAGTGACTCTTACCAAGCAGAGCTTTGTAGACTTCCAGGGGAAAAGAAGGAGTTCAGGTTTCGTTGATGGCTGGCTGAAGTGCTGTGGGACCAGATTCCCTCAGCAAAGGAGCTGTGAGGCTGCAAAATCCTCAGCCAAGCTGTGGGGCCTTTTTTCCCCAGCCAAGCTGTAGAAGACAAAGCTTTCTACAGGAGCTCTTGGTTTTATGTCCTGTGCGAAAGGTTTCTCTGTGTGGACTGACCCAAAAAGGCTCCTATTCCCTCCAAAAACTCAAAGGGGGCGGGACCAGGGAACTTAACTATAATTGACAGGTGGCTTGCCCTATGATTGCAGCCAAAAGAAGCCACCTATCTGCAGAGTCCCTGAAACTTAGGACTGCAACAAACATTAAATGAAAAGCAAAAAAATTGGAGCTCCTGCTGCAGTTGTACTTGCACAGATCGAGTTTTTGAGATCCAGAACATATGCCATATACTAGTCTTCCAGTATCACATTAGAGCTCAAAGAGTAGGTGAAGAGTATGCCTCCCATCTGAAATCCTGTGGCTGTCTCCTACAGAATTCTGGGGTTTGTAGTTTAGGAGAGGCACCTTTAAAATGCTCAGCCAGAGAGCTCCTGGGTCATACTAAACTACAAGCCCCTGAATTCTGCAAGAGGCAGCTAAAGGATTTCAGATGGGATGCATACTCTTTGCCTGCTCTTTCAGCTCTAGTGTGATAACGCACAAACTGCTCATCCATAAAAAATCATGATAACCATATCTAAGAACCTATGTGATGCAATTTTCTGAATCAGTGCCCCAAATAACCCCAGGAACAAGCCTAAAAACCAAGATACCAAGAATATATTTTTTGGCTGGGCTATGTAATCGCTTACACTCGGGTTGATTGCAAATAATAATAATAATAATAATAATAATAATAATAACAAAGAGTTCTGCTATTTTTTAAAATATCAAATCTCTTTATGCCCTAAAGAAGTGAAAACTCACCTGAGCCTTAGATGTTATTGCCCTGATGAAAACAGAATCAATGAATACTGTCAAGATAATGTTTCGGAGTATGGAAGTCAGCCTATCTTAGCAACTAGGGGATAATATTTCCATATTTCTGATGGCACCTCTAACAATATCTGTCTCTGGAATTAGCCATTCTGCTCATTTTAGGAGAGAATCCTCAAGCTCTCATCCAAAAAACAGTAATAAATCATAAAATGTTACTTATTCAATTTGGTTTATAAAAACAGTCCAGAAAAGACAATTTAAGCTATAGTATTTTCTTCAGAATTTCTCAAGGGACCCTGATCATGAATAACTTATCTTCAAAACCAAATAAATATTTTCAGTTATAATGACCAAATCTGCCAAATGCTACTGGACTGCAAAGAACACCAATTGTTACTCCTCTTCACAGTCTTAAAACTTAATAGTTCTATTACTATTTTAGTAAATATTTATTTATTTCCTACATTTATACCCCGCCCTTTGAGGGGGGACTTAGGGTGGGCTCACAAACACCATACGGTTAAAACAATCAACAATACATTATAATATTAAAAATATTAAAACAATAATTAAATCAATTGATTAACCAACACCTATTAAATCAGAGTCTAAAATCCAGACTGGGTCAAATCATTTACATAAGTGTTAAAATCTTCTTTTTACTTGCTGCTCACTAATTGAACGCTTGGTCCCAAAGCCAGGTCTTGATTTTTCTTCTAAAAGACAGGAGGGAGGTGGCCATTCTGATGTTTCTGTGGAAAGCATTCCACAGGCGGGGAGCCACTAATGAGAAGGTCCTGCCCCTCATCCCCACCAATCGTGTTTGGACATAGGGAATACCAAGATCATAAAATCATCTCTGGCACATTTGCTCATCATACTTGACAATTATTGACATTTTCTGAAACAGAAGTGAGTAGATTTAAAACTTGCAGAATCAAATGCATTTTCCTAGAATTTCAATATCTTACAAGAGCCAGATGCTAACTATGGACTCATGCATTTCTTTAAAATATTATTTGGAATTGACTTCCCATTAAAAGTGTTCTGACTCACAGCCTTGGAAATATGGAACAATTTACATCGAATAATGAATAATCTAAGGCTGGATCTACACTGCCATATAATGCAGCTTGAATTGCATCATATTGTCAGCGTAGATCTGCATTATATAGTCAGTTAGGCATGATCTATAGCCTTACTCAACATGGCTATCTTCCCCTTTCAACAACTATCTAACAAAGCCTTTGAAATGTGTCTCTCTTTCTATAAATCTCTATCAACTCTTATTTCCCCTAATTTCTTTAGTGTTTCAATGTCAATCTTTGAAGCCATCTGTCATTAGATCAAATTTCTCTGCACTCTTCTGTCACGGGGCTGTTTGCAATGGATTTCGTTTGCTATTTGAAGGCTCACTGGTCTGGGAGAAGCTTCCATTGGTGACATTAAGAGAACAGAAACATTAACTGTTTTTGCCCCCTCTAATTGAAGCTTTGGCACTATTTCCAAAGGGCCCCGTGACCTTCTGGGACCATTTTGGATGGCACACAATGACTTCAAGGAGAAGCAAAAGTTGTTTCATGAATGGGAGGTGCCACAAAGAGGAATCACTGGATATCTGTACTGGAATGGATGAGGCAAACAGATTGAAACTTGATCCAAACAAGACTATGGTGTGCTTGTTTGGATCAAGTTTCAATCTGTTTGCCTCATCCATTCCAGTACAGATATCCAGTAATGTTGATCAGTCTTGTAATGTGTGCCTTGTAATCAGTCTCTGCTGGATGGGGAAACGTTTTCCTTGAAGATGTGGGTCCACAGCATGAATATACTCCTGGGCTCATTCCTGAGCCTGGAAACCCAGGTTTCAGCAGTGACCTTGAGTGCATTCACACAATAATGCTTTGCCTGTTCCTGCAGATATCAGACCTGGATATAGTGACACATTCCTAAGCTACATGGGGCTGACTCTGAAGTGTGTTCAGACATTTTAGCTGGCCCACGAGCTGCAGCCAGATTGTTAACCAGGGAGGACTACAAAGTACACACAATCCCCAGATTCAATCCTGAGTCTGGAAGTTCAGGTCTCAGTGGTAATCAGGAGTGATTCTGTACAGTTAAGTCATATGTTCCAGCTGTGGCCATTCCTAGGCATATCCCTTAATTTCATGTTTGGATTACTGTAGCATGATCTATTGGGAAGGGCTATTTTCAAAGAGCACTCACATGTGTTCAAAGAGCAACAGTCAGATTCCTAACTGAGGCCAGCTAGGAGAAGCATGCAGCCACCTTGTTACAACAGCTTCCATTTCCAGGCACAATTCAAGGTGCTAGTTATGTCCTATAAAGCTCTATAAGTTTCAGATCCAGGTTATTTAAAGGATTGAATTTCCCCATCTAATCCTGCCTAAGATCTTCTGGGGAAGTTGACCACTTTGGCACCCTCAATCCTAACATTTTGCAAGAAGGTGAATTATTTGTTTGCTTGTTTGGCAGACCTTTGCAAATCTTGTCAAACACAGCTTGCATAAGATGCATTATTTTCTGTTGTTTTCTTTTTAATGACTATGGTTTTAATTTTAGTAATTATCCTATTACATTTGTAACTTTTGTTTTAGTTATGCCAAGACTTCTAGACTAAGAAAAAGGTGGGGTAGAAAACATCAACCCTGGATATATATCTATCCAGAGTTTGTAAAAGTCACTTTTTGGACTATAATAAACTTAGCTAGAGCCCCCGGTGGCGCAGTGGGTTAGACCTCTGAGCTGCTGAACTTGCTAACCAAAAGGTCGCAGGTTTGAATGCGGGGAGCTTCATGAGCTCCTGCTGTTAGCCCCAGCTTCTGCCAACCTAGCAGTTCAAAAACATGCAAATGTGAGTAGATCGATAGGTATCCCTCAGGCAAGAAGATAGCAACGCTCCCTACAGTCATGATCTTGGAGGTGTCTATGGACAATGCTGGTTCTTCAGCTTAGAAATAGAGATGAGCAACAACCCCCAGAGTTGGACATGACTGGACTTAATGTCAGGGGAAAACCTTTACCTTTACCTTGACTTAGCTAGGAAAAATTCTAGGAATTGCAGCCCACAAAAATAACATTTTTCTAAACTCTGCTTATGCACATTCATTGCACCTTGCTTCAGGCCTTGAGCATAAGGCAGGCTAAAATGCTCTATAATAATATATGGGAGTCTGAATTGCTTAGTCATAGCTGTAAGATTTCAGCTCATTAATAATCAGGTGCAAAAAGCAGATGGCTATATAAAGCTCTCTAATATAAATGTAGACTTAGCTGAATGCAACTGATACCTCCCTTGTGTGAGAGTAACAGGATGGATCTTGTTACCCTTCTTTAATAATAGCCTTACCATGCTTTCTGGTTAAAACACATATGTCAAGGCATTTTTCAAAAAGTACTAATAACCACTATATTGAAACCATCTGAGAACAAGTTACAATTTGGCATCTGGATAGATTTCTTATTGCACACACACAGACACACACAAATAAAATACAAGAGGTCTCCAATTCTTCACCAACCCACGGAGGCAAAAAGAAATCAAGAGCAGTAATCACATTTTATAGCTCACTTTTTAAAAGAAGACAAACAAGACAGGTAAATAGGTTGCAGAGCAGCCCTGAGCTCTCCATAGAATTCAAGATGACTAAACTGAGACTTTTGGGCGTACTTTGAATATATAAGAAGGCATAGTTTCTTTGAAAGGATAATGTACTTAATAAGGTAAAAGGCAAAAGGAAAACCATATAGGTGGATAGACTTAACCAAGGAAACTATGGCCTTGAATCTACAAGACCTAAACACAACTATTAACAATAGGGTGATATGGAGGTTTTTTATTCATAGGGTCACCACAAGTCAAATTTGACTTGATGGACATTAACAATGACAACTATGGTACTGAATGTTTGCTACATGATCTCATCTTTTTAATGATCAAATGGAACTGAAAAACTGGCCGATATTCAAAACAGCAATTGTTCATTGTTTATAAGCTTTATTTAGATTGCATTTTTCTGATGCAATCTACTTTGACTGAGAGAGATGAAAATTGTTAATAAACATTTTAATTAATAAATATAAATGTGGTCTGGCTTAAATTCTTACCAGAATAGATTTGCTTGCTGACTTAACTTGTCCTGGGATTGGAATGTGATAACCTCCATAGCTAAAGAAAGAGTGTGATGCTGCTGTTACAGATACACTGATGTGTTAGAAAACAGAGTAAACTACTCCTTGATTGCTAAGATATAGGGACCTTTTTGTTCCCATGCCCTCTTGGAACACAAAATAACCAACATTTGGGAAACAGCAAATATTTTAAGCCATAGTGCTGGTGTTTTTTCTAAATATATTCTTCTTTCTTATCTGAAATGCATCTGGGCATTATCAAGAAATCATCCTTCAGTACATCTGGAACAGAACAGAGTTTTCTTTCTTGAGAGCCTTTGATTGCCTCTCTGCATGCAGCGATTGTGCTTAATTAAAACTTTAATGGAAAGCACTGTTACGGCAAGACACACAAGGCATACCAAATTGTACTTAAGACTCCCCCACCAGAAAATCAGCAGGATGGAATCACTCCAGAACTGAAATGGCAAGTGCTTCAGTTAAAATATCAGCAAATGCAGGAGAGTTATAGCCATGTTATATATAAATATTGTACTGGAAAGAAAAGACAAATTATGATAAGAGCTTTCCAATACAATTACAGTGCCTGATCAGCTCCATCTTCAATTTGCATTGCATAATAAGATTGAAGACACTACTGTTTCCACAAATGTATCACCAGCCTATTGTATAACCAGGGCTGGACACGTTAACAAGACATGTGAAGATCTGGAAAAATACCAGGTAAAATTGGGGAAAATGTTTTTTGCATTTCTTTTCTTTTAATTTATTTTATATATCACTTTTCTCTCAGTGCTGTACCTTAAAACAGAACCAAATCAGTTGCAGCATTAGAGTTAGCTGGCTTTGGGGGAAAGTCCTTTTCTCAGCCCCACAATCTACACAGGCATATCTGACCAGAAACTGGGAAAAATATTCTTTATGCCAGGCTTTGAAATTCCCTCCTTAGAGAGACTAGGATGGCTCTTTCCTTCCTGCCCTTCCCTTAGGAAGTGAAAACCTTTCCAAACTGACAGATTTTTAGGTAGATAATGAATAGAGTGCTGTTTGATTGACTTTTAAGTAATTCCTTAGTAAAACAGATCGTTTAGATTTTAACCACATCATTTCTGTACATTTTTCCTTTTGTCTTCATATGGAATTTTATCTATAGGCTTATTCCTTATCGGAATGCCCGAGGCCAGAAGTATTTAGATCCTCTCCCCCCCCCCCCCAAAAAAAAAAGATTTTGGAATACCTGTATTTGCATAATGAACTATCTTGGAGATGAGACTTTGGTCTAAACATCAAACATGTCAAACTTTGTCCCTCCAGGTGTTTTGGACTTCAGCTCTCACAATTCCCAACAAGCTGTTAGAAATTATGGGAGCTGAAGTCCAAAACACCTGGAAGCCTGGTCCAGATCGAACCATCAAAAAGCAAAAGTTTCACTATCTCAAACCATGTGTATGGACAATTTTAGTTTTGGAGTATCTTGGATTTTGGGATTCTAGATAAGAGATGCTCAACCTGTCTTTGTTTTGTGTCCTAGTTTTGATAAATAAAAAAACCTAGGCTATTAAAAAATGATGATGATGACAATGATGAAAGAGGAACTAGAACCTCTCTCAAGACCTTCTTGAGGCAACCAATTATTTGCCAAACTCTGTCTCAATAAAACAAATTAGGTGTCAGAAATGAGTGAGCTTACCACAAATGGGAGTTCCCCAACTTGGAAAAGGCCACTGAAAAGACCTTCCCTCATATTCTCGTCCAACCTGCCTGTGATGGTTATGGGACTCAGAGAAGGTTTGTGCAGGCTAATTTTGGCACATGTGGTCTTTTCAGTTGGTCTGTATCTTTATTGTCCTGAACCACATTTTGCATTGTGTTTAAAAACAGATCAATCGCCAATGCAGTTGTTTTAACATGAAGTTTCTGTTCTCCCAGTAGCCAACTCCAGTCAGCAGTTAGGCTGCATCCTCTTTGACTTGAAGAAGTTTCCAAATACAGTGTACTGCAATATTCCAGATGATAGTAGAAGACATGTATGCTTGTTCCTTTTAAGGTGAATTTTTCTCCCATCCAGAGTGGGTTCTGGCAATCAGGTACTTCATCATAAGAAAAATTAAACTAAAATCTTTTTTTATTTGTTTCAATGCCTCCATTTTCATTTCATATTGAAATAAAATTATGGATGACAGATAAAATAAAGAGTCACAGTCTTGCCCTGGCATTTGTATTATCATATCAATCTTGATGATGCCTGGCTTTACAAACAGTATTGAGGGCTTGTGTATAATCACACATATATTCTGCTATTCTTGTAACCATGAATAATTTTTTGTATTTTTTTAAATCATAAGGTTGTCTTCTACACATTCTCTGTAGGTTTTATATGATACATCATATATTATTATATGATTCCATGTGTATGTGAAGGACCTCCTGGTGGTGCAGCAGGTTAAATCGTTAAGCTGCTGAATTTGCTGACTAAAAGGCTGGCAGTTAGGAGTTGGGTGAGCTCCCGCTGTTAGGCCCAGCTTCTGCCAACCTAGCAGTTTGGAAACGTGCAAATGTAAGTAGATCAATAGGTACTGCTTCTGCAGGAAAGAAACAGTGCTCCATGCAGTCATGCTGGCCACATGATCTTGGAGGCATCTACAGACAACGCCTGCACTTCGGCCTAGAAATGGAGATGAGCAGCACCCCAAAGTCGGACATAACTAGACTTAATGTCAGGGAAAATCTTTACCTTTACTATGTATATGTGTGTGTAAAATACATTTGTACTCTCAGATTCTGACTTGTTTAGATGGTGCTTTATTGAATAAACAATATAGTCCTGAGGCAGGGAGGTAGCCAAAAGATGGGCAATAACATTTCATCATAGAATATAAGTGCTACCATAGTTTACTGACATATTTTTTGTTTATTCACATTCATGGATGTGTGTATCTGTATACATACATGGCATGTGATAAAGAATTACCCCTATGTTTATATAAGTAAAAGTCCAAAGGCTATCCTTGGCATTAAAAGGTCAGTCCTTTGAATATAGTTGCAGTGAATGGCAAGCTTGCCTCCCTCGTCTCTTGTTTATACTTTAGCTAAAAATCAAGTTAAAAACAATGAATGTTTTGCTTCACAAGATCAATGTGCTTAATCAGATTAAAAGATATTATGTGCAAGAAAATTTGGTACATGAATGCATGCATTAACATTTGTTGAAATGAATCATCCTGTCTACGGACATTTCTAAAATTGAAGCATTCTGTTCCACACACACACTTGTGTAAAGTAGAATAGATTTGCTCTCATTAAATTGAAGGATAAGACCCATTACTCACATGTTTTAATAGCATTCGTTTTGGATGCATAAAAATAATAAAGCACAACTGTGCATTTGAACTATATATGTAAGATATAAAAGAGAAAAATCCTCCTTTAATTAGATATGATGCTTCGAGTTTACCTCAGTCATAAATTTCTGCAATGTAGCATACCAAAATGTTGCATGTTCAGAGTCTTGTTGCTTATTTTTTTTCTTCTATAACAAAAAAACCATGGAAAAAAACATATAAGTTTACAGAAAAAAGGAAGGAAGGAAGGAAGGAAGGAAGGAAGGAAGGAAGGAAGGAAGGAAGGATTTCACCAGACTGAGAACAAGCCATGAGAGTATAGACAAAGATCTACCCAGAGGATGTATGTTCTTACCATACATCAAGGGAACCACTGACTGCATAGGGAAGCTGATGAGGAAACACAACATACAAACTATCTACAGACCCACTAAGAAAATTCAACAAATGCTATGTTAAGCAAAGGATAAGAGGGATCCTCTCACCTCTGCAGGAGTCTACCGTATAACATGCAGCTGTGGACAAGTCTACATCGGGACCACCAAACTCAGCAATGCCCAAACACGAATCAAGGAACATGAAAGGCACTGCAGACTACTTCAACCAGAGAAGTCTGCCATAGTAGAGCACCTGATGAACCAACCTAGACACAGTATTTTATTTGAGAACACAAACATGCTGGATCACTCTAACAACTACCATGTCAGGCTACACAGAGAAGCCATTGAAATCCACAAACATGTGGACAATTTCAACAGAAATGAAGAAACCATGAAAATGAACAAAATCTGGCTACCAGTACTTAAAAAACTCTAAAATTATAACAGTAAGTAAAAAACAAAACTCAAACGCAGGAGAACTCCAGACATGAAACAATCAGGAACACACAATCACCTCTCATCATGGAATTTCCCAGGCAGTAACAAGCCACACCTAAAAACTGTCAGGCCATCAAATGTTAATCAAGGTAGCAACTTGAAACATTCACACCAACTCCAACAGACAAGAGTTCTTTCTCTCACCCTGGACCTTCCACAGATATATAAACCCCATGTCCCTTGTTTCCAACAAACCTCACAACCTCTGAGGCTGCTTGCCACAGATGCAAGTGAAAAGTCAGAAGAGAATGCTTCTAGAACATGGCCATACAGCCTGAAAAATCTACAACAACCCAGTGATTCCGGCCATGAAAGCCTTTGGCAATACATTTCACCAGTTGTAAATCATAGCACATCACAGGCATTTGGGACTATGTTTTGAATGTGTTGTCTTTTTAGTATGGCAAACCTGATTCATTAAACCAGACCTATGCCAAAAGTCATAATTCTCATATTTTCTTTTCTCTATGAAAAGACAATCAATGGTTCCCAATCTTGCACAGATGTCACCAGTGACTTTTCTCTAGTCAAACCAGATAGTTTATCTATTTCAGCTAAATCATTCAAGTTTAAGAGCCAATCTTGTTTTGTTAGTATCATTCTGCTCTTCCATTTTCTCTGCATATAATATTCTCACCACAGAAGTCTTATATTGCAGTAGTCTTCCATGTTACTTCAAGATTTAAATTGAACACTGATTTTAAAAGTCTGCATTAAAGTATGTATTTGACTTAAATATTTCTTTGCTTTACCACATATCCACCACATATGGTAAAAGGCCCCCTCCGCTTGATTACATTTCCAACAAACATTAGATGTATTTTTATACATTCTAGACAATTTCTCTGGTGTCAGATGCCACTGATATATCATTATATTTAAATGAATCTTTGAAATCATAAACAGAAATTTCATTCTCTGTAACCACATACTTTTCCACTGTTCCAGCTACATATTATATCCAAAATTCTGAGTTCATCTTACCGTATGGTCTTTTACTTGCTCCTCTTCCACTTCCATTTTTGATAGAAGTTTATAAGTTTTTCCAATAATCAAAGCTATACACATTTTTATCCATCTTAAATATTTCAAATACTGAAGGTTATAGCTCTCAGACAATTTTTTTTCTTATTTGATTTACCATATATACCCATGTATAAGTCAACCCCGTGTATAAATTGAGAGCAGATTTTGGAGGCTCTCAATTTATTATGGCTTTTGATATTGATAAGTTGAGGATCATTCTGCAGAAAGGGAAAATGACAATGCTACCACACCGGGCCAGCCACCACTGCCATTTCCCTGCCTAGGCATTCAAAAAGGCCAGAAGCAGTGCTATGGTGGAGAGAGTAAACAGGATCAGTGCTTCTTTTAGGTTGTCCTAAGACAGACAAAGCTCTTGCCTTTTGCCATTCTACTTAGAGAATGGCAAAAGTACTATATCTTATTTCTTTCTCAATAAGATATAGTACTCACATTGACCAGTACTCACATTGACAAGTCAATTCAGATTTTTCAATTGATTATTTGACTCAAATATCTAGATCTATACATTTGCATACAGGGTAAATCTATATTCTTCTTTTTCAGATTCCAAAAGCTTTTGATAAGTTATCCTTTTTTCTTTTTCTTTTTTGCTATTGTTTCTTTTCTGTTAAATGCTTCTTGTGCCATTAAGCAAAGTGTATAAGTATATTAATTGCCTAACACACAGGCTTCCAGATTTTGTTGGATTGACATTTAGCAACCTGAGCAAAAGTGACAATAACGAGGAATGCCACCATAGAGTGCACTGTGCACCTAGACTCTTGGGAAATTTTGAGATTATGCACTAATTTTGCATTTTACTTTCACGTCACTACCTAGCTCACTCTTACGACAATGTATAAGCTATTTTTCTTCATCATTACTTTCAAATGCTGGAGAATTATTCTGCACTAGGTTTCTCAGACTTCAGCAGAGGGAGATGACTCACCAAATGCAAAGCTGTGCTTACCATACACAATGAGGGTGAAAGAACGAAGTTCATATAGTTAATATGAACTGCCAGCCTGGCAACAAAAGAACTCTTGTACTTGAAATGAGAGTGTTTTGATTATAAATTCCATGTTATAAATTCCATCAGAATATTATAACATTTCAGAGTTCCTATAAAAACAAAATCAAGCCTTTAATTCTCTTTCTTGCGCAACCTGTTCCCCCCTTTATTTATCTTTCTCATCAGCAATAGCATTTAAATGTTATACAGTATGCCCCCCATATCCATGGGGGTATGTTCTCAGATTTTGTGTGGATATGTGAAGCCATATACGTACATAATCTTGGATATGAGACCCAGGTCTCATCTCCAAGCAAACCCTATTCAAATGAAGTACTTCTACCCAAAGAATATCATAGAGTTGTACTAGGGAAGTCATATTGCATTAAATATTTCTTTTAGTGATAACATGTGTGGTGTAGAAAAAAATGGATGAGTTAGCACAGGCATGGACAAACTTTGGGCAAACTTTGGTCCTCCTGGTGTTTTGAACTTCAACTCCCACAATTTCTAACAGCCTACCAAAGTTTGTCAATACCAGAAATATAGAGAACCAATTTGTGTAACACTGCCCAAAAGGTCTCTTCTCTCACTACCATTTATCTCACATCTGTATGTGGCAACATGTAAAACAGGACCTATGGAAAGATTCACACAAGAGCAGACTGCCCTGCATATATAGTGACATCTCCAAATAGTGTTTCAAAGTCAACAACACTTCAAGTCTGAATTTTACAACCAGTCAAAACTTTTAGGCATATATTTATATCAATCTATATAACAAGATTATATGTAATCAGATTCAAAATTGTTGAAATGAGTTTATCACAGCCACATATACTTCTGAATTTAGGAACAAAAAAGGCAGAGCTTAATTATACGAGTAGCCCCCCTCCCCTCTTCCAATACCCCTTTTGCTCAACCATTTCTGAGCTGTATCCACAGCTAGTTTTAGAGAGGGCTCCAGTTCTTCCCCTGCCATGAGCCATCCTATCCATACACAATATCCTTGGTTAGTGAATATTTTTGAGAAGGTATGCCAGGTGACAAAAGACAGGAAGAGGTCCCACAAACCCTCATCCAAAAGGCTATTTCCTACAAAGGGCTCAGCATGTTATTTCCTGCTAGGGATCATGGGACATTTAGCCAAATGATGTGATGTGATGATGGCAAGTGATAGCCAGATCCTAAGATTTATTATGAAGTACAGTGCCAAGAAACCTCTGGATAGCACTGTGCTCTCAGTGCCAACTACTACATCCCTATTTTCCAAGGAAGGTGTCATCTCCTCCTTGAAAAAGGTGAGAAAATAATAATAAATAATAACAAAACTTTATTTCTATCCTACCCTCTCTCCCCAGGGGGACTCAGGGTGATTTACAACATAAAGTGGCAAACATTCAATGCTGTAAAGTACAAAAAACAGGGAAGGTGGCTGAGTAGAGGAAGCAAATAACCTTAGAGAAGAAGAGGCTTGCCCCAGACAAAGGGAACACTTAAAGCAAGTTGAGATCTTTTTGTATCTGTTGGAGTAGCTGAACTGATTTCAGGTGGTGCAAGTGGGTGTTCATTCACCCATTAAATAAATATAATACAGTAACCATTGCAATGTGTCTCTGGCAGGCAAACTCTGATTCAGCAAATCAAGCTTTACTAAACAAATAAATTCATATGTACATATAGCAATGACATTTTCTAGCTAGATTTGAGAGAGAGAGAAAGAAGACATGTGCATGAAGTGACAAAAGACAAACACTAACCTTTTAGTACTAAACATAATGGTAGGTGATGTACTTCAAATGTATGAGAAGCCAGCAGTCAGATGTCTTGTTCTAGTTGACCTGGTAGGAGAAATGGAGAAAATGGTGAACTTTCGTGCTAAGCAGATAACCTGGCGTTACTTTTTTTTTTCAAAAGACACATATCCCATACAAGCCCAAAGGAACACAGCTGCCCCGCTGTCTTCTCTGCCTAATGGTGAACATCAACATATAGACTGGCAATTAGCACGTAAGTCAAAGGAGGAGAAGGCGGTGGCTGCCACTTCAGATATTTCTATAAATATATAGATATGTATATAGATGTTATTAACAAACAGAACTAAAATATTGATTTGCATTTTAATCACATACAGAAAGACAAGCATACATACTGCTTGGCCACACATGTTCCCATTTTTGTTTGTGAATACTGAAGAGTATGTGAGAACCAATGTGATATAGAGGTTTGAGCATTGGACTACAACTCAAGTGATCAGAATTCAAATCAGCTATTGAAAATCATTATGTGACCCTGGGTAAGTCACACTCCCTCTGCCTCTGAGGAAGGCAAAGGCAAATCTTCTGTGAACAAATACTTTCAAGAAAATCCCACTGTAAGGTCACCTTAGGACTGCCAAAAGTTGGAAATGCTTTAAAGATACATAACAATAACAGAAAGTCAGCACTGGGTGGTGCCATTCCTATTTTGCATAGTGTCTCCAGTCTGATGCTATGTGAAGAGGATTATGGGAAATCTAATAGCTGTTCAAAGTTGAATCTGAATCTCCACTGATAGGAAAAAAAGCTGTTAAAGGAATGCTCAGGGTAGACATCAGCATTAGACCGTGCTAGAGCTCTTAGAACTAGAGTTAGAAGTGACCTTTCAGAACATCTAGTTCACCTCCTACTCAGTGCCTCTTGTCAGGCTGGAATTGTTGGATTGCCCTCAGAGCATAGGCATTTCACCCAAGAGAAGTATGAAGAAGTTGCCAAGGGATGACACTTATCCTCAGGTGGCCCCCACAACAGGCTGTTCTCCCCTCTTGCTTCTTTTCAGTTTCAACACAAGTTAAATAGGTTACATTTTAAAGAATGTGATCCTTATTTAATCCATCTTTCTGTGTCTGCTCTCATTATTCCACATGTGGTCATCAATATGCATCTGTGCGTGCATGACAAATGGCACTGTAGTGGAAAGGATATGTTTGATGACCTCCAGGGAAAGAGACCAGAGACTGTTGCATGTAGAACTGTGTGCTAGGATGTTTTCATAATGGAGTGCTCTGAAATAACCTTATTAGCTCATGGGACCCAGGGGATGGGGAAGGAACTGACACTTGAGGCTGACTTGGGGGTTTGCTTTCACTCCTGGAACTTGGGTAGGAATGCTTTACTTTCCAATAAATAGCTGACTGGGGAGCAACCCAACTGTTGGATTGCCCTCAGGACTAAGTTATTTCACCTAAAGAAATGCTGAAAAGGTTGTCAAGGGTTGGCACTTGCCACAATCAAACCCTTATCACATTGCTCCCATTGCTTCTTTCCAGGTTCAACACAAATTGAATAGGCTATAGGTCAAATAAAGCAGCCCTTATTGAACCTATCCTTTTGTCCCTGATTTTGTTATTCCATGCTTGGTCACAAATATATACACAGGTATAGTTGACTAAGGATTTTTTTAAAAATTAAAATGCTCAACCACATTCTGTTATTGCTGTTGCAATATGGATATATTCAAAGACTTTAACAACTTTTTTAAAAGATATGTATTGAAACGCTCCCAGCAATGCCAAAACTCAAAAGCATTTTTTTAGTTTGTTAATAATAGTCTCGGGTTAAATTAGATTTCACTGACAGAAAGATTTTGGTTAAAAAATGTGTCCCTAATTTGGAAAATGCTTTAGGAAAGATCCTATTAGCACAGGCATTTTGATGTCATTTCAGGTGAAATGTCTTGTTAGCTTTAGCTGATAAAGCAGTGCCTTGAAAAGAAAAAGAAACAAAAAAGCAGAAACACTCAACCGTATCTTTCATTACTCTTAGTTTTGGCAGTGGCATTTTCATCTCAGTTCCTCCAATTTTCCATGATTTATTACTACAACTGCTCTCTCTTTTTATTGGAAGCAAGGGCGCAACTTTCTGTTCACAATCTATAAATTAAATGTGGATGTGCAAATAAGTAGGATAACTTGAAATTGTTGAGATTCCTTGGTATCTACCTTAAAGGGTGTGCATTGTATGGGCATTTTTTCTCCCTTGGAAATCTGTATGCAATTCTGGAAATTGTTTTCTATTTTCATATATATTTTGGAAATGTATATATTTTTCTCTCAATTACTAAAAGGATGTTTGTATTCAGCTTTGAAATGTACATATTTATGCTGTTTCAAGCCCACAAATGTATTGAACATATATTTTTGCGCATTTGTTCACAAGCTGGAAACATATGCTTCTCTGACTACAGATTGTATTTGGGTCCAAAAGGTCACTGTGATGGAACAAGATACTTCGAAAGATATCATAAAACGAATGTGACATGTGCAATTCTGTGGTGCTTTAATATGCCCTAACCTCTTTGATTTTGCTCTGAAAGATTGGTAGGATAATCTCAATTACCTTTGGTGGATATGTAAGGTTTAAGGCTCTAAACTTTAGAGCTATGCCCTGCCCCATAAACTTTCTTGCTATTCCAAGCTAGGAAATCCTGCTGATTTTAATGAAGCTTACCATACTTTCCAGTACATGCACATAGGACTGCTGCCTTAATGGGATAATGCCCACTTGCTTACGCACAACTACCTGATGTGCAGCCCTTACCTCACAGTCCATCTTAATGAAATGGTAACGAGAGTTTATAAAGGAACAGGTCACCTTTAACCCATCAGATTATAGCCAGTGACAAGATGACAATGAGAGTTGACAGGGATGTAGCCAATAGATGTAATCTAGTTGCATTTCAACACAGCTATTGAGATGGAGCTGTGTAAAACATTGATAACAGTACAATTGTGAATATGTGCTGCCTTATGGAGAAGCTTAAAATTGGATGATGGTGAACTTGACAAGAACTCTGTTAAAGGAGAAGAAACAAGTGGTATGTTCCCAATTTTTGTTTCTTTACATTCACTGCTTACATGCATTTGCTGACAAAATAAAACAACATAATGCTCAGTATAGATATTAGGGTCATCAAAGCATAGCCGATAGCAGTTGGACTGGAGTGAGCAAAGAGCTTGGACAAGTTCCATTTTTAGGAGTACAACACTCAGAATTTCCTAGAGAACAGTCATGCTATTTTGTGATCGTGATAGCTAAGACTCCACAAAAGTAACTGTTTTTACTATTTATTATTTCCAGCATTTCTACCCTGTCTTTCTCAACCCCCCCCCCGGGGGGGGGGGAATCAGGATGGCTTACACTCAGCAACAATTTGATGCTGCAACATATAGACAAGTACAACAATATAACAACAATTGAAAACAATAGATAGAATATTAAATTAAAAACAATTAAAAGCATTATTGTCTACTAGTCATGGTTAGGTCCGTTCAGAATCCTCTGAATTCGGATTAAATTCGGATCAAATTCCTTTTTGAAGCAATTTTGAAGCGATTTGGGAACCCGGAAGTATTCTTGCCTTTCTTTTTTTTAAAAGAATTTTATTAGATTTTATAAAGAATACAACGAAAGAGTGAGAACAATAAAAGTATAGAAAGGTGAGGAAAAAGAAGACGAGATAACGATAAAACACATTCTACAAAAATACTCACACAAAAAGCAAAATGGGAAAAAAGGCAAAAACACAAAAACACACAGAAAACAAAAAAAAAGAAAGAAGTGACTTCTATTCCATCTTCTTGGTTATTATTTTCTTATTAATCAAAAATATTTTCCTTACTAAAAAAAAAGAAAACAGATAGGAGAATTCTCTCTCTTGTTTTTTATTTTCTCACATTGTCCAGATAGTCTTGAAGATTGTCCCAATTCATTCTTCTCATTATCTTGCCTGTGTTTTTCTTCAACAAAAAAGTCAATTCGTCCATATCCATTATTTCTCTAATTTTGTCCACCCACTCCTGTATGGATGGGACTGAGTCTTGTTTCCATTCTCTAGCAAAAACAATTCTAGTGGTGGTCATAATAGAAGTAAAAAGTTTATCTTCTTGTTCCGTCAATTGTAAATCTAAGTCCGTAAATTCTAACAGATAATACTCCGGTTTTTTTTTATAAAGCTTCTTTTTAAAATCTTTTGTGTTTCTTCGTGAATTTTCGTCCAGAACTTTACTGCTTCTTTACATGTCCACCACATATGGTAAAAGGAGCCAAGTATCCTTGCCTTTCGAAGCCACTGTTGCCATCTTTGTTCTGAGTCATGAAATGAATTGGAAATGACTAAACATTTGGAGACAAGCGTGCAGCAAGGCAAGCAGCAGTTTGCATGCTGGGATGCTTGCCTCCAACCAATGAAGGAAAACCATGTGGGGAGGGGTGGGGTTATGGCACAGCAGCCATTGCCCTTTAAAAGGGCCATGCATGCCTCGTGGGCTCATTGTGAGCAGGGGACGTAAATGGGTCGGGTTGGGAAGGCAGCTTGGGTGGGAAAAGTGTGACAGAGCAACAGGGTTACGGATAGGGAAGGAAGGGAACAACAAATTGGAGAGAAGAGAATGGCTGGTAGCAGGCCCGTTGCCTGTGAGGCTTGCTTGGGGAGAGAAAAAGGACAGGGCAGCACAAAAGGGCAACTGGGAGAAGTGTTCTTCTCTTGCCTGCCACTGTCTGCCAATTTCTAGAGACCTTGGATTCTGGGATCCCAGAAAGTCCCTTTGGACTTTCTGAATCCCCTTATCTGCTAACAATTTCAAATAATTTGTAATAATAATTTCTAATAATAATAATATCTCTGCTTGTGGTTGCACACTACTTTTTTGTACTTTTTTACTTGTGGGAACTACAAATCTGAACTTATCTGTTCAAAATTTTTGTTACTGTGGCACGTTTTTTCGGTAGTGGTAAAAAAAAGGGGGGGGGAGAGGGAATCTCCAGAAGTTTTCTCTGTTCTGTTTGCAGTTTTGCGTATTGCGCAATCGTGCCCACCATTAACGAAGCAATTCGGAAATTTCAGAAAATTCCAACTTTTTTCTGGGAAATTTCAGAAATCATTTCCGAACCAAATCGCCAGCACCCCCTACATCCAAAATAGGTTTTGAAGCATTTTTACCCATGATCAAACAGGACTATTGTCAACCATATAGCAATTCCAGTCCAATTCCACCTTCAAAGTGCTGTTATGCCTACTTTCCAAAAGCCTGGTCCCAAAACCATGATTTCTGTTTCTTCCTGAAAGACAGAAGGGATGAAGCCGGCCTAATCTCACTGGGGAGCGAGTACCACAGGTGGGGGCCATTACCAAGAAGGCCCTGTCTCTCATCCCCGTCAAATACATTTGCAAAGCTGGCGAAACCGAGAGCAGGGACTCCCCGAATCATCTTAAACTACGAGGCAGGATATGTTCCAAGTTCTAGACCAGAAAGGCTTAGAATTCAAGACCCTGTATGCATTTGATCATCTTGGTCCAGTTAATACTATTGGTTAAAAAAACTTTTCTCATTTCCAAGTTAGTTACCAAAAACCTGCTTGGATAAAAAATGTCATTGTAGGATTTTGGCAAAGGACAACAGACTAACTAGCTTCCCTTTACTGGGAACTCCAGATCCTGCAAAAAGCCACAAAGAAGGTGTTCTCTCATATCCACACTAAACATGCTGAGAGAATGGAAGAACTGAGATAAGAGTTTGACTACATTAAGCATCAGATCTTTGTAAAACAAAACAGGAAACAATAGGAAATATTTGGAGACCAAAGTGCCTAGCTGTCTTTTGCAAATCTACCCCTTGATTTCATTAACCTTGATATTAGCCATTTTAAAAATAGCTAATCTCATCTGATTGTAGGACCTAAGCAGAGCTAGATCTGGTTAATATTCAGATTGGGATGCCACCATGCAAAATCAGAATCTCTAGTAGGGGTTAGGGAATACTCTTGTTTGAATCCTTAGATAACTCCTACCAGTCAGAGTTGATAATATGAGATAAAATGGACAGGATCTTGCTGCGGCTCTATGATAGCATAACTCTTGTTTCTGCTAGCAATTGCGCCTTTCCAGTGCTTCCTAGTGGAAGCAGTTCTTTGTTCCTCTGCAGAATAAGATGCTACCTTACAGGTCAGATTGGACTCCACCACCCTTGACTGGAATGGTCAATGGTTGATTATGGGGTACACTGGGACAAGGCAATTCAAATTGGTCCTGCTACCAGTGGGCTGTCTGCCTCTGGTCATTCAAATATAGGTACTTCAGAGGAGCTCTATAAATATGTTTTTGGCCTCCAACTCAAGGCCCTTCCAGACAGGCTCTTTATCCCAGGATCTGATCCCAGGTTTTCTGCTTTAAACTAGATTATATGAGTTCCCACTACCACATAATCTGGTAGAAACAGAAAACCTGTGATATAGGGTCTGTCTGAAAGGGCCCTCAGTATAAAGTACAGTAATACTTTATTTATTATTATTATTTATTTA